>NW_017682894.1:0-9172 GCF_001879085.1 Nicotiana attenuata | reverse complement strand
GAGGGGGAGAGGGATTCATCACCAATATTTGATTGGATCTCTAATCTTCTTCATTCCTTCCCATGACAATAACTAGAATGAAAAAAAGGGGAATGTCAACGCATCCGGGAAAAAACGATTAATCTCTATCAATAGACCTGCTAAAGCCCCGAACCATAGCGTACTTAGTACTGGTGCCACAGAGAGATATGTTTTTAGATCTCGCATTGAAAAACCTCCTTCTTTTGTATTATTTGTTGGAATAGATAATACATATATTTTAACAGAAAAAGAGCTTATCAGCACTTTTTTATCAAACACTGCAGCAACTTATTATCAATTTCAGCACTTGTACATGTTAGCTTCAAGGCTTCACGTATTAATTTTGATGATAGCAAACCAACATAATTATTAATCAAAGAACACTTACTTGTGGTAATCTTATTTTTGCACAGGTTTATTCATGAAAGAAGATGCTGGTAAAGATCTAGTCAAATATGGGAAAGAGAATATCATGTAAAGAATTTATCAAGGAAGATTACTTTCAGAGGTTTAATCTAGAAGGAATAATATTTGAAAGTGAAATTTCAAATATTGAATGGCTTACTATGGATGGAAAGCTTTTCAACATCTTGAAAGGAAAGTTGCTAAAATCATGGAGAATATCTATTATTTTGTGGAAGGAAGATACTATATGGAAGAGATACTACAAGGCCAAGGAAGAATATATTTTCTATGGAATGAAAATATATTATGGATGTAGTACAATCTATATTATGGAAAGATATTATTTTTCAAGATCAAGAAAGGAATATTGTAACGACCCGATCGGTCGTTTTGAGCCCTAGCGTGCCGTTCAGCAGTTCGAGGCCATGAGCAGCTTCAATTCAGGCATTATGACTTGTACGTGTGGTCGGAATTAAATATCGGGAAGTTCGGAGTTTACTTGGAGAGAAAATTCTCATTTCGGAAGCTTTAAGTTGAGAGAATTGACTAGGATTGGATTTCAGAGTAAACAGCCTCAGAATCGGGATCTGAAGGTTCCAGTAGGTTTGTATGATGATTTCGGACTTGGGCGTATGCCCGGATCGGGTTTTGGGTGACCCGGGAGTGTTTTGGCGCCTATTGTGGAAGTTAGCATTTTGGAAGAAATTTCATAAGTTTGGGTTGAAGTGCATTTCAGTGTTATCAATGTCCGTTTGGGATTACGACTCTAGGAGTAGCTTCGTATGGTGATTCTGGAGTTGGGAGCGCGATCGGAAGTGAATTCGGATGTCCGTGGAGCATTTTGGAGCCATTTGGCTAAAGATAGAAATTTGAATGTTTTTGAGAAGTTTGACCGGAAATGGAATTTTTGATATCGGGGTCGGAATCCAATTCCGAAAGTTGGAGTAGGTCCGTAAAGTCGAATATGACTTGTGTGCAAAATTTAAAGTCAATCGGACGTGATTTGATAGGTTTAAACATTGGAAGTAGATGTTTGAAATTCTAAAGTTCATAAAGCTTGGATTGGAGGTCGATTCGTGGTTTTAGCGTTGTTTGATATGATTTGAGGCCTCGAGCAAGTCCGTAATGTGTCTTGGGACTGGTTGGTATGATTGGTTGGGGTCCCGGGGGCCTCAGGTGGATTCCGGGTTGTTAACGGATCGAAATTGGAATTTTGGAGATAGCTGAAGGGGTCAAGTTGCTGGTATAACGGCTTCTGCGGAGGGTTCACCGCAGAAGCGAGGAAGGGAACCGCAGAAGTGGTTAGGTGTGAAAGGAGCTGGGACCGCAGATGCGGTCGTTTTGCCGCAGATGCGGGACCGCATCTGCGGAATATAGGGCGTAGAAGCGGAATGTACTGGGAGCCCCGGACCGCAGAAGCGGCAATTGTTCTCGCACCTGCGGAACCACAGAAGCGGTCAAGTGACCGCAAATGCAGAAAGTGCTGGAGGCAAAGGGTGTTTTAAAAATGAGGATTTGGCCATTTTCTCTCATATTTTCTTGGCTTGGGCGATTCTTGGAGGGTTTCAAGAGGGGATTTTTATCATCAACGATAAGGTAAGCTATCCCCACCTATCTTGAGGTAAATTACTTAAATCCGTTGATTATGTATGGATTTTAGCATGTAAATTGGTAGAAGTTTGGGGGTTTGAGGAAAACCTAGAAAATTGATATTCTTGGTATTTGACCACGATTTTGGGCATGAAATAAGAGTAAATTATATATTTGAGTTCGTGAGGCCATGGGTAAACTTTATCTTCGAAAAATTTCGGAATCCAGGCACGTGGGCCCGGGGCGATTTTGTCAACTTTTCGATCGGGGTTAGGAATTGTTATATATTGGATTGTAATGAGTAATTGAGCATATATTAATGGAATTTCATAATCATTGGCTACTTTTGGAGCATTTAGCATCGATTCAAGTCTTCGGAAGGATGTGGACTGCCGGTTATGGATCTTCGGAGCAAGGTGAGTCTCATTTCTAACCTTGTAAGAGTCAATTGTCCCCATAGGTGAAATAAAAGGTTATGTGCTCCTATTTGTGGGGGCTTCGTACGCACGAGGTGACGAGAGTCCGTGCGTAGCTACTAATATGTGTAAGTCCGGGTAGTCTAGGACCCAAGAACATGCTATACTTGGAATATCTATAACCTTATGGACAATTGAATATCTTACATCATATCGAATTGGTAAATGAATTTCTAAAAAGATTAAACTTCATTTTCTTGAATTGTTAAAAGAGAACTGGCTTTTCCTTCGATAATTTTTTGATGATAAATTCATGATTGACTGATTGTTGTGTTTATTATATTTGACCGCGTAGCATGAATGATTCGCGATCGAGGTAATAGATACATCTATGGTTCGGGCCGCTCGACCCTCGGCAGTGCACATTTTATATTTATGTTGGATCGGGCCGTACGACCTCGGCATAATTTGCGCATGCTTGTATTGCTGCCTTGAACTTATTAAAGTTGTTATTGCCCCTTCCTGGCTTGAGAGTATTTGTATAATGGACTTAAAGAAATTTGGAGAATTCCTATAAAAGAAAGAATTGTTTACTTGCTTCATTCCATTGAATTACAATCATGTTTATAAAAGTCCACGATTTAATGTATTATTGACATCACATTATTGGACCACTAGTAAGTGTCGAAGTCGACCTCTCGTCTCTACTTCTTCGAGATTAGACGGGATACTTACTGAGTACACGTGATTTTCGTAAACATGCTACACTTGCTGTGCATTTTTGTATCACAGGCACATGTACTTCTAGTGGCCTACTAGGCGTAGCAGCATGGATGATACTGGGACTAGGTGAGCTGCATCACTCGAGGCGACCCGCAGCTAGTATAGTCTCTTTCAGTGTATTGTATTTACTTTCTGTCCAATTGTATCCCGGACGGATGTTGTATTGTATTGTTTCTTAGAAATAGCTCATGCACTTGTGACACCGGGTTCTGGGGATGTCTATGGGTTTATTCAGAATTTTAAAAGTTGTTAAAGGTTTTATTTCTTATTCAGTGAAATTTACTATGTATAGTTTAAACGTATAACAGGAGAGATTTCAGAAATATTTAAAGCGAGAATTTAGTTAAGTAATTTGGTTGGCTTGCCTGACAGCGGTGTCTGGCGCCATCACGACCCTTAGTGGATTTTGCGTTGTGACAACATGGTATCAGAGCACTAGGTTCCCGTAGGTCTCACAAGTCATGAGCAAGTCTAGTAGAGTCTTGCGGATCGATACGGAGACGTCTGTACTTATCCTCGGGAGGCTGCAAGACTGTTAGGAGTACTTCCCTTCTTGATTCCTCATCGTGCGATTTGATCCCTGGAGGCTATGCCTTTAATTCCTTCCTATTCAATCTTATGCGACGCGAACCGCTTGCTGTAAATCGAGAATTGAAGAATTGTAATGGTACTATCGATGTGGTGCGGGATCTTTCTCCCTGCATAGTTGTCTAAGCTATTATCGTCGCCTTGTGGAAGGATGTGCTGTCGTTTCAGCTCAGTAGCGGTACTTCTGAGAGCTCTGAAGCTAGGCACAAGTTGCCATGATGCTATAAATTATTATTTCGTAGTGTTGATATGATGGTAGGATGGTTGCTTACGTGTCGGTGTAGTGAATGACATGAAGAGAGGTTTACTCAGTGCATGATCTAGAGATTCGGTATTTTATTCCCGGCAGGGGAAAGGCAATCGGACTGAGAATGGTCAGATGTGGGCTGGTGGAGTAATGAGACTTGGTATTTGCGAGCGTGGTGGAGTTTTCTTCTATGATGAGGTGTCGTTGTCCTAATTGAACGTACTAAGTTTGCCGGTGTTATGATCTTTTACAATTCGCCTTTGGGGTAAGCTATTGTGAAATAGTATTGAAGATGCAGCTGTTAGATATCACAAGGTGCAGTAGTTCAGGATTGAATCAGTATTTCTATTGTCGACGGTTCGAGAAAGATGATCTTCGGAAAGGTTTAAAGTTAGCAGCAGTTGTGGGTTCAAGTGCCATGAAGATAGATTTTATTTAAGGCTACAACTGAGCAGCAAAGGATAAGGAAGGACATGTGGGGAGTGTCAGGCGGTGGTTAAAATTTCTAGAAGGCCAGGTATAAGAAGTAAAGGTCGAGTAGTCGACTAAAGGGGTGAGTTCCGCCAAAGTGGGAGAGTTTGGAGTGATTTGGGAATTTTAGTGATCGGTGATTTGGGCCTACAGATTAATTTGGAGTATGGACTATTTTGCGGCAGGAGACTTGATATAACGGAAAGGAGCTTCTTGGAATGAAGAAGGATACAACCTAACTTTGAATTGGAAGGATGTTGTCGCGCACTTAATTGATGTCCACGAGAGGTGAATGGACTTGTGCAGCTAGAGAGTAAGCTGGGACTCAGGATGGGTCATTAATGTCGTGGTAATTGCGCCTCGCGTAGCAGTATTGGAAGACGTCGGCACGTAGATTCCACAGGCGGGATATCTCTAGTGAGCAGGTCGGCGGTCGCATGGTTGGCGAGGCTTCTGCAAAGGGTTCTATTGGCTATACAACAAGGAGATCGGTCGTGTAAGCGTGGTTGATGATTCAGAGTATAACAAGAGGGTTTTACAGAAAGATTCCGAGAATTTTGGCGGTTGATTGCGTAAGGTTATGTCAAAAAGGGATAAAGGATCCCGGTGAATTCCAGAATTTGTGTTATAATGGCTTCAGGCTAAGTGGGAGAGTCCGACCGCCTATGATTAAGGATTGCCTGGTTAACTACTTGCGAGGTTTCTGATTATTAGCATATTGATGGGTTATTTCAGCTACTGGAGAGGAACATAAGTGGTAAATTGAGCAAAGGAATTGTTAAAGGTGTGCTATGGTTGGCCTTATTGGCTCATGTTCAGATTTGGGGAAGAATTTAGGATTTCATGCCTTGTATGGATGCGGATTTCCAGGAAAGTGATTCTGCCGGGTGCTTCGTCGAGGGGGTATTCATGTTCTAGAAGATTTATGGAATTGATTGTATTCGAGGCCAAGTCAGAGCGGGTGGCTCTCAGCAACGGTCCTAGTGGGATCAAAAGGGCAAAGCGTGCTGCTTAATGATTGCGAGCCTATAGGTACGGTTAAGAATCAAGCTTGGTAGCAGCTTATGAGAAAGGGCACAGAATGTTCTATGATGTTTTGACTTGCAGTGTATCCCTCGGGAGGAATGAAATGGTTCGTGGAGTTTGAGACGGCATGGTCTCGTGATTCAAGGTCACTCAGTGCGGATGGAGCATGCTATGTGTTGGATGGAGTATTATTATTTCTAAGGCAATCAAGAATAAAATGAAGAAGATAGATTGATTAGCCATAGTTGAATTGGCATAATGGTGGCAGTGATTAGTTCCATCAGCGCGATTCAGTTATGCAAGCGAATTGTAGCGGCACGTGCGAGGCTTGTCGGCCGCCGTAATTGATGTTATTCAGAAGTATTCTACTGCTATGGCCTGCTATGCGTAGGCGGACTCCGGAAGGGCTGTGGTATCTTAGACCACTACTTAGAAATTTGCATGTTCTACGGTTATGAGAATTTACCTGTGTGATGCCATGGTTCTCCTAAAGTGAGTTAAGTGAAAGGTTTTTATATGATGAAGTGTTAAACTATTAGTGGTTCCGGAGTTATGATGTAAATCGTGTTCTATCGTATGTTGGCATGATGGGTGCAGTGAAGGGCATGGAAATCGAAATGAGGATCAAGATTGCAGCTCGATTTTGGCATGGATGTCACGAGCTCGGACGAGCAGGAAAATAGTTTCGATGTTTAAAGTAAGCTGGTATTGTCTTCAGAGTCACCTGAGATTAATGTTTTGCGAAAAAGGCTTTGCATCCTGATTAAGGATTTTGGGTCGCTCCTTAGCGTTAGTGCGGTCGGTGGTCTGGATGTACAGACCTGTTATCTGTCACGGGAAGGCTGTATAAGTATGGCATGTAATCGCTTGATTGGTTGAAGAGTTAAACCAAGTAGGAAGATTATGGTGATATCGTTAATTTGAGAATTGATGCCTGGAGGGCACTCGAATTAATGGGTGGTGGACTGTGGAGGATTACTCCGGTTATGATGGTTGTCCTTATGTGTTATGAGAAAAAGGGGAGTATTTATGGGCCTTTGAGAGGTTATTAGCCTAGTTCGGTGCGATCAGAACCAGCTTGAGGTCTGTGGATGGATTTAAATGTGGATATGGGCTCTATATCAGGTCAGACATGTTCATTTCAGTAAATGCGTTCCTTAGGGAGGAGTAGTCAGGGTGTTATTTCGTCGTCATATATTTTATGTAATGATACATTGCTCCATGTGAGTTGTGAGACGGCTTGGGAAATTGCTTATGTGTTGAGGTTCCGCGTAGAGATGATGTCATATGAGCAAAATGGCTCTTGAGATTCAGATCGTATATCGCACCTCAGTTGTGCTTGAGTTTGTAGCTTATGGCACTATATGTCCCCTCAAGGGTGGTATTATGCACTTAGCGTGCTTGTGACCGATATCCGGTATCTGGTTGTAATGAGCAATTTAGCTCGATGTGTATCTCCTTAGGTGAGTTTTATGTGCAGATCGGGTTGCACGCCGCAACAGTATGATGATAATTACAGTCCCTTATATTCTATTTGATGTGTTTTGTTTCTCCATTTTCTGAGGAAGGTTCATATTAGTTGCGTGATTTGAGTAATCCCTTCCAGAGTTCATTTTCCTTATGTATCGCGTTCAAGTTGGTAGCCTATTGGCACGTTGTGGCATCATATGATACTTTTGGTCATGTGAGGGGTGACTTGTTGCCTGAGCAGTTCGTACATAGTAAGATAAGGTTACTGGATGTAGGATCAGTGCGATCCGAATATATGAAGTACATTAAGGAGCTAAGGCCATTATTTGGTTCAAGATGAGGAGATGGTTCCTGGCAGGAGTATAGACCCAATGATTTGTTGGTTCGGCAATCGGTTATGAATTTCTACGCATCTCTTCCGTCGTGGCGGTATTGTAAGAGTTAGAGCAAGACCTATGTAGGTCATGAGGTACAATGGGAGCATCAGATTCGTGGACTTTTGATTTATTCGATCAGAGGATGCCATTGTGGTCATGTGAGTAAAGCGGTGCAAGGTGTGAATTCAGCTAAGATATGCAGTTGTGTTTTGGTGTTGCGTATAGTTATTGATATGGCGAGCGTATGTTGGAACAGGCCTGGCAGAGAATTTCGGATGATGGAATTGGGCTCTAAGGCTTATTTGCTTCAGTGAAAAAGGATATCTTCAAATTGACCGAGCTAAGGCGCCCAGCTGAGTTGTGGTAGCATGGGTAGGTGCACGAGGTATTAAGCAGGGATTCCAGACAACCCCAGCACAGTTCCTAGCACATTCGAGGACGAACGTATGTTTAAGTGTGAGAGGATGTAACGACACGACCGGTCGTTTTGAGCTCTAGCGCGCCGTTCAGCAGTTCGAGGCCATGAGCAGCTTCAATTCAGGCATTATGACTTGTACGCGTGGTCAGAATTAAATTTCGGGAAGTTTGGAGTTGACTTGGAGAGGAAATTCTCATTTTGGAAGCTTTAAGTTGAGAGAATTGACTAGGATTGGATTTCAGAGTAAACAGCCTAAGAATCGGGATCTGAAGGTTCTAGTAGGTTCGTATGATAATTTCGGACATGGGCGTATGACCGGATCGGGTTTTGGATGACCCGAGAGCGTTTTGGCACCTATTGTGAAAGTTAGCATTGTGGAAGAAATTTCATAAGTTTGGGTTGAAGTGCATTTCAGTGTTATCGATGTCGGTTTGGGATTCTGACTCTGGGAGTAGCTCCGTATGGTGATTCTGGAGTTGGGAGCGCGATCGGAAGTGAATTCGGATGTCCGTGGTGCATTTTGGAGCCATTTGGCTAAAGATAGAAATTTGAAGGTCTTTGAGAAGCTTGACCAGAAGTGGACTTTTTGATATCGGGGTCGGAATCCGATTCTGAAAGTTGGAGTAGGTCCGTAATGTCGAATATGACTTGTGTGCAAAATTTGAAGTCAATCGGACGTGATTTGATAATTTTAAACATCGGAAGTAGAAGTTTGAAATTCTAAAGTTCATAAAGCTTGGATTGGAGGTCGATTCCTGGTTTTAGCGTTGTTTGATATGATTGAGGCCTCTAGCAAGTCCGTAATGTGTTTTGGGACTGGTTGGTATGATCGGTTGGGGTCCCGGGGGCCTCGGGTTGATTCCAGGTGGTTAACGGATCGAAATTGGAATTTTGGAGATAGCTGAAGGGGTCTGGTTGCTGGTATAACCGCTTCTGCGGAGGGTTCACCGCAAAAGCGGTCCCGCAGAAGCGAGGAAGGGAACCACAGAAGCGGTTAGGTGTGAAAGGAGCTGGGACCGCATGTGCGGTCGTTTTGCCGCAGATGCGGGAGCGCATCTGCGGAAGATAGGGCGGAGAAGCGGAATGGACTGGGGAGCCCCGGATCGCAGAAGCGGCAATTGTTCTCGCACCTGCGGAACCGCAGAAGCGGTCAAGTGACCGCAGGTGCGGAAAGTGCTGGAGGCAGAGGGTGTTTTAAAAATCGGGATTCGGCCATTTTCTCTTATATTTTCTTGGCTTGGGCGATTCTTGGAGGGTTTCGAGAGGGGATTTTCATCATCAACGATAAGGTAAGCTATCCCCACCTATCTTGAGTTAAATACATTGATTATGTATGGATTTTAGCATGTAAATTGGTAGA
>NW_017682893.1:8299-9172 GCF_001879085.1 Nicotiana attenuata | reverse complement strand
GTACTTGGAAATGTAGACGCTAAAAAACCAGAAAAAGATAGAGCCCACAAAAACATCATAAAGCTATTTATAGTGGACTGAAAATCGTGACAGAAAACAGACAAAAATACCCTTTCAAGTCAGAAATGCGGTCGCATTCTCGTCGCATAAGCGACACGTGGTCCGCATTTTGGACGTCTCCATCGCAGACTGAAACCCTAGTTTTCACATCATCATCGCATTCCAGATCTGTGGTTCGCATTGCAAAAACGCGATCGCATTTTTCATGCACATTCGTTCTTCAGCAGCCTTCATGGTTGGTTTGCGGTTCACTTTGCGGCTCGCAGACAGGTTCTGCGATCGCATAGTGGACCGCATTCTTGACTTGAAATTTGCCCAGGAGTTTGTTTTTGTCTGCGATCTGAGTGTTCATTCTGCGGCTCGCATATGTGATCGGCGATCGCATAATGCGTTGCAGAATCATCTTTTTTGCTGCATTTTGCTCTTTTCTTGTCTTTTTTTCTTTCATTTCCATGCTCCTGGGTCCTTAGTCCTTATGTACTGTAAAAACACCAAAATTACATAAGTCAAGGAGATAATTGCATTAAAACAAGTTAAAATCTAAGCAATTAGTATTGAAATGTGCCGAAATTCTCCGGCACATCAACACCCCCAACTTAAACTCTTACTTGTCCTCAAGCAATTAACACACACTATTCTACTCTTGACTCTATTTACAGAACATGAACCAAAAATGACCATGAGTGGTGTTTGTTGCTAGTACTTCAAGCATGTGATTTCTATTGTTTTTCCCTTCCTGAACCAACCAATATATACAAGGAAAACTAATCAACTTGTGAATTTTGAGCCTCCGACAAGGTGACTAAGTGCTAC
>NW_017682893.1:2536-6603 GCF_001879085.1 Nicotiana attenuata | reverse complement strand
TGCTAGGAGGGTCACTCTCCGAGGCTGGAACTGAGACTGAGGGTTCGGCCTGAGGAGGAATCATAACTGCAGGAGGAATCTCTGGCTGGTCCATAACTGGGGTTGGGACCTGTGAGCTGCTAGCCTCGCCCAATGATGGCTGAGTGGCCGATGGATCTGCAGTGGCGGCCAAATCTGCTAGAGATTGTTCCATTGCTATCTTGAGCTGTACTCGCTCCACCTCGTCAACAGTCGGAGTGAGAATTTGCTTGCCCTTCTCCTGAGGGCCATCATCATCTGAAAATCCAGAACTCACCTCCTCCTCACCTTCATCTGTCTCTTCATCCTCAGACGCAGTGGATCGTCCGGAACCCTACTCATCAGAAATGTCAATGCGTGCAGGAGGAGCTAGAGGTTGGGAGGACCCAGCTATAGGAGGGGCAACGTCAGTCATAAGTGTCGAGAAGTCAAGGCCCAAGTCCGGAGCAGCTGTGCCTGTAACCTGATTACCATCTGTGGGAAGGAGGGATGATAAATCGAACTCCAAGTTCTGCATCTTTTGGAGCTCGATCTTCATAGAAGCAACCTCCTCCTTGAGGCTAGGCAGCTCACTAACTTCACCCCGCTCTATCTTCTCCACCCTCAACTCCAGTTGCTGCAAATGATCCTCATACACTGAGTGTTGCTGTTGGAGGGCTGCCACTGCGGATTGCATAGGAGTCATTGCTTGCTTTATGAGATTGGGCAGTGTCTTTAAAAGCTGGTCTACCTTGGCATTGGCATGCTGAGCCAAGAGACCAAGCTTTGAGATAGCAGGAATGGCCATAGCAGGCTGGACAGTGGTGGATTGAGAAGTAGGCTCAACATTGGAAGGAGAGACCAATGTAACCTGAGGAGCCACCGGAGTCGGGGAGTCGCTGTGCTCTAGATCAACTGGATCCTGAACCCGAGCCCGTGGTGGGGCAGCAGCATCAGTGATACGAGTGATATCAATATCCCTTGTCTCCTTCCCGATTTTGTCATAGTGTGGCAGGAGGGGAACTTTCACAGCTTTATAAAGGGCGGTGATCAGGCACGGAAAGGGGAGTGAAGTAGCATGTTGCGTTGCCCGGATCCCTATTTCTTGGAAGATCAACGCTCCAACATCTATCTTGATACCAGTCATGATGCAGGCAATGAGAAGGGCCTTCTCAATGGCTATTTCAGTTTCATTCCGAGTTGGCATCAACCGAGAAGTAACAAAACTGAGCCAGTAGCGACCCTCTCTCGTGAGATCCTCCTTATATATCTTGTGCCGCGGGTTGATCTAAGCGGGAGTCCCCTTTGCTATTACTGATGCTATCCACCCACGATCATTTTCCCTATTCGCGAATTTATCATTGTATTCAGCGATGCCTGTCCTCCAACCAGGGAAGTACAACTCATTTATGGTGTTAACGTGGCAGCATACACTCTCCCCCCGAACCATGACAGTGTCAGTGAAGATTCTGTTTTGTTTGTGGTGTGCTGTCCTCGAGGTTGCATAGGAAGCATAGAATTCCCTCACAAGGGTCTCATTGTACTCAGTTGGTGGCTTGGCAAAACACTCCCATCTCCGTGCTTTTATGTTTTCCAGTATATGGGGGTACTGGTCTTTCAATCCGTTCAAACTCAATTGTTTTTCGGCCAGGATGTTGTGCTTGGTCAGTCCCTCTCTATATAGTTGCCTGGACCCCTCGACGCCAAATCGGAGTTGGAAGTCTTCTCCTCGTTTCCTTCTCTCCTCAGCCTCTAAATTGACTGAGGGCCTGAGCACCTCCTCTTCAGACTGGGAGGGGCTTGGCACAATTTCCTCTATCCGCACACGCTTTGCCTGTGATGTTTGGCGACTGGTGGAAGCCCTTTTTGATGCAGAAGATGAGTGTTTCTTTGGGGCCATAGCTGCACAATGGTGAACTGTAAGTGACATTATTAGCAATACTGAGAGGAATCAGGCAAAACTCAAAGAAAAAGATGAAATGCGACCTGATTCTGCGGTCGCAGAACAGTAATGCGGATCGCAGAATCACCGCAATCATGTTAGCCTCAAATAGCTCTCACTCTGCAATGGGTTATGCGATCGCATAACCATTATGCGGACCGCATAACCATCGCGGAATGGACTTGACCAAAACATAGTTTACACAATGCGATCGCATAATCCACCGCAAAGCAGAGAATGCGATCGCAGGGCAGCCGCAAAATGCAAGGCTCAAAACTGGGAGTTCTGTGCAACTCCGCCGTAGATTTGCGGTCCGCATTTCAATTATGCGACCGCATACTCACCGCATTCACCGTCTTCATCAGAAGACTTAGGGTTCGATTTTGCGGCCAAAATGCGGACCGCATTTCCACAATGCGAGCCGCAGATGCCTTCGTCTGCAATGGTGCTACCAAGATTTCAACAATGGCGGACCTACTTCTTTCTACCCATTTCCCCAAATCATTTTCAACCCAGGATCAACTAGATATGGAGAAATAACTACACATAGCGTCATACAACACATTTTTGCAACAGGGATGAATGAAAATTACCAACTACACTGTGGGAATCGTAAACAAGACGAGGGAGAAGCGGGCACATACCAGCAAGGTTTTATGAGTGGAACAAAGCAGATCCTTAGGTCTTGAACAATTTGAGCTTGAACGGTTTGATTGCTGTTCGTGTTTTTCCCTTTTTCATTTTTTTTTCTTCTCATTTTTCGTTTTGTTTTCTGTGTTTGTTTTTTGTTTTGTTTTGTTTTGTTTTAAATGAGTGAGAGACGAGAGAGAATGCGGCTTACCTTGTCCATTCTGCGGAGAAAGGTGTCACCGGATAACACACAATGCGACCGCGTATGTGTTATGCGGTGAAGTCAATGACTAAATTGAGAGGAGGCAAATACGATGCAATTTGCGGTTGCATTGGTGAAATGCGGACCGCATAATGCACCACCACACCACGTTTCCAACCTCCATTTTAACCAAACATTCTGTTCAGGTTTGCGGTCAAAATGCGGTCCGCATTGTGAAAATGTGACCGCATCTGTGCAGCATACTTCACCTGTTGGTTTTTCTTCCCTTTTTATGCATCCTTACCACGTATTGAGATCTTTTGCACCCCCTGCACTCTAACACACACTTTAGATTGCTCAACTAGATCTATCTAAAAAATAAAAAAAAATGAAGGATTTAAAGAACAAAAGCGTGTTACCACACATGGATTGCCTCCCATGAAGCGCTTGATTTAACGTCGCGGCATGATTACAAACACACATATACATATATACATTCCCCACCCCACACATTAAATCGTGGCATGTCCCCATGGCACACAATTAAAAAGCATAGGGTAAAGGAAACTTCCCGAAATATCTAATCGGTGTCTGAGTCGAAGTTGGGATCCATGCCTCACGCCTGAACTAATGCACACATCTATGCAGAAAGCTTCTTCTCAGCCTTCTTTGGGTATACCCCACACTTATCTTTCTCACGAACCGCAACCTTCTCTTTTGCGCCCTTTACTTTCCATCCAACACTCGCAGTTGGTTTGTCCTTTTGTGCCCCCTTTGCTACATCCATCTTAAAAAACACAGCTTCCTCACCCACTCTAAGCATGAGTTTTCTCTCTTGTATATCTAATATAGCTTTACCTGCCGCTAAGATTGGTCTTCCTAGGATGAGGGGGGCCTTATTGTTTTCTTCCATATTTACCACTATAAAATCCACTGGAAATACAAACTTAACCACCCGAACTAACACATCTTCCACTATCCCCTTGGGTGTTATAGTCGTTTGGTCTGCCAACTGCAAGGATATGGGTGCAGACCCTATCTCTCCAATCTTCTTCTCCAATTTCCTGTAGATAGATAGAGGCATTAGATTAATTGAAGCACCATAATCACATAAGGATTTATCAAAATTAACAGTTCCTAAAGAAAAAGGTATATTAAAACCCCCTGGATCTCCAAGCTTTTGTGGGAGTTTATTTTGCAATATCGCGCTATAATGCTCTGTGATCTTGACCACTAAGGTCTCCTCTATTTTTCTCTTCTTCGAAAGGATCTCTTTCAAGAATTTAGCATAAGCAG
>NW_017682893.1:0-2225 GCF_001879085.1 Nicotiana attenuata | reverse complement strand
CTTTGGGATTTCTTTCTGTATCGGCCAGGAGCATTCCTGGGACCCTCTCAGACATTAGAGTAGCTAGGTGCCCAACCTGTCTTTCCAGGTTTCGAAAGAATGTGCCCAGTTCTTTGATAGATGCACCCTCTCATCTGTCTTGATAATGAAGGCCTTCATTAGATCTTCCATGCAAGACTAATTAGATTGTGGAGGCTGATACTTCTGCCTATGCTGATTTTGAAAACCTGAAGCTCCTTGTCCCTGGAATCTGGGGTTGTTTTGTTGCCATGGATTTACGGTACCCCCTAGGAGAAATCCATGAAAAATCGAGGTGCCTTTAACCCATTGCATTAAAATTATAGTTTTCCACAACATTCACTTCCTCAGTTGCGACTTGACACTCATGATCAAGGTGTCCTCTTCCACATATATCACAAGCTGCATGAGGCACCTTTTACATCGAGGCTATGGTTAGCGTTCATATTTCTTTAGCCATAGTATCAAGCTGTACTTGTACAAATGTAGTAGCATCAACTAGGTGAACTGATTAACATCTTTGGATAACTCATCAAGTATTGTAACTATTTCCTATGGAGTCTTCTTCATCGAGGGGCCTCCAACTGCATTGCTCAATGTTCTAATCGAGGCCGGTGTCAATCCTTCCCAAAAGTCCTGGAGTTGCATCCAGAGTTCAATTCCGCTATGTTGATACTTTCTAACTATCTCCTTAAACCTCTCCCATGCTTCAAAATTTTTTTCAGTCCCTTTCTGGATGAAGTTATGAATTTCTCATCTAAACTTGCCCGTCTTAGCAGAGGAGAAATATTTATCAAGGAAGTTTCTGGTCGTCTCCTCCCATGTTCTAATCGATCAATTGGGCAAGCTTTGAAGCCACTGCTTCGTATCATCTTTAAGTGAAAAGGGGAATGCCGTTAAGTACACTGAATCTTGTGACACCCCATTGTATTGAAAGGTGTTCATAACTCCTCGAAGTCCATTAGATGCGTGTTTGGATATTAGTTCATCTTCCCTCTGAAGACACAGAAATTCTAAATGGTTTGGAGCAACCCTTGCTTCAACTCAAAATTGTTTGCTATAATTGGAGGTAGTCTATCACTTGATAATCCTTGATTATAGACCGGTCTGGCATAATCACCCAATGCTCTACCAGGTCTGGGTACTGCATTCTCAAACTGGACTTCAATCAAGGGTCGACTTAGATTAAACCTTCGACCCCTATTATCTTCAATGGTTTCCTCTTCAACTCTACGGGCTTCCTCAACTACTATAATTGCAGCTTCTTCTTTATGTTATGCTGCCTCTCTTGCAGCTGTCTCTACCTCGCCGTCACCATTATTAGCCATGTGTTCTTGGGTTGAAGGTTGCCCCAAGAGCTTTTAGGTGAACTCTTTCTCCTTCCTCAGTTTCCGTGGGTGTTTTTCCAATTCCGGTTTGCAGGGTATTACTTCTTTAGAAGAAGATCGATTCATACACCACGAACTTAAAATGTTGCCTGCATACGAAGGAGAAACCCGTGAAGAACAAAATAAAATAAATTCCTGAATTAGCACAACAAACTATTTCAAACACCATTGATTGACAATCCCTGCAACGACGCCAAATTTTGACGAGCGCCAAACACACACTTAAATTGTCCTCGCTAATCAAAGATAGTATAGTATAATATCGAGTCTACAGGGATAGTTTTTAAATAGTATTCTCGTAGTTTCAAGCTTGATTGCTATCCAAGAGGATCAACAGTTGAGATTTATAAGATTAATAATAAAATTTAACTAAGAATGTAAAATCTACAGCTATTGACTAGGGACTATCAAAACAAGGAATAAGCAATTAAGATTATCAGTGTGAGAGGATAGGGTTTTGACAGAATAAGTGCAAGATAATTGTTCGGGATCTAACTCTAGATAATTCACTTCCGATGTTCAAGTGAGTCTCTCGAATTCACTCTATATTAGTTCAAACGTTCAACAAAAACTCCTCTCTCGATTAAGTCTTAACCTCACGAGATGAACCAATTTAAGCACTGTGAAGTGGATGGGTCTTTAGGAAATCCTCTTTTGATTATTCTCCTAGATAGGTTTAATCGATGATTAAAATAGCCTCTTTCGATTACTTAGAAGAATCTATGAACTCAACCAACAATATAATGGAAAGATATCACAAGTTATGCCTCTTTACATAACAAGAACTAGTGAATATAGATGCAATAATAAATCTTCAAA
>NW_017682892.1:3465-9173 GCF_001879085.1 Nicotiana attenuata | reverse complement strand
CCTTAGCTCAGATCTTATCCAGTTTGCACTAGCCTAGCGTCAGGCGGTTTCAGCCACACAGCCGCAGCACTTCTCAGGCCGGGAGAGGCAGCAGACTCCGCCGCCCGCACACCTGAGCAGGTCGTGCAGGGACTTCAGACACCGGGGGCACATCCAGCTCAGCCGGTTGCCGCTGCTCAAGACTATGTAGTTCCTGTCATGCCAGAGGATGAGCAGCGTAGGTTGGAGAGATTTGGGAGACTTCAACCTCCGACCTTCAATGGGGCAGAGGGCGAGGATGCCCAGGGCTTATTGGACAAGTGTCAGAGGATGCTTCGTACAGCCGGTATTCTGGAGACCAGCGGGGTCGCTTTCACTACTTATCAGTTCTTAGGAGCCGTTTTTATCTGGTGGGAGGATTTTGAGAGGCGTAGGCATGTTGGTGCAGCACCCCTTTCCTGGCAGCAGTTCTCCGTTCTCTTTTTGGAGAAGTATGTACCGCAGTCTTGCAGAGAGGAACTGCGTAGACAATTTAAGTGGTTGCGTCAGGGGGACATGACCGTGTCACAGTATGAGTAGAGGTTCTCTGAGTTGGCTCGTCATTCCATCTGGTTGGTCCCGACAGATAGAGAGAGGATTAGGAGATTTGTCGATGGTCTTACTTATCAGCTCCATATTCTCATGACCATGGAGAGGGTGACTAGTGCTACATTCGAGGAGGTTGTGGATATTGCCCGGGAGATTGAGTCTGTCCGTCGCTAGGAGCGAGAGGAGAGGGAGGCCAAGAGGCCTGAAGGATCTGGTAGCTACAATGGTGCTCCTTCGAGGGGCCAGTTTCAGCACGACAGAGGCTGACAGTTCTGACATGGTCAGCCTGATCACTCAGGTTATCGAGGGGCGTCATCGGGTCATGGTTCCCACAGTTCACACCAGGGACATTCTTCACTTAGTGCCCTCCCAGCTCAGAGCTCATCCCGTGCTCCATCGGTTCAGGGCTCTTCTATGCCGAGTGCATCTGCTGGTCACTCCGGTGCGAGGGGTTCCCATCAGTCCCCTTCTCCAGCACCTGAGAGTTGTTACGAGTGTGGCGAGATGGGCCACATGTGGAGGCAGTGCCCCCGCCGTGTTGCTAGTTCATCCCAGCAGAGGGGCCAATCATCAGCTTCAGCGCCAGTTGCTCCACCACCACCCGCCCAGCCAGCTAGAGGTGGAGGTCATTTAGCCAGGGGTCGCCCCAGAGGGGGAGGTCGATCAGGGGGCGGTCATGCCCGTTTCTATGCTATTCCAGGCAGACCCGATGTATTCACTTCAGATGCTGTTATTATAGGTATTGTTTCAGTCTGCCACAGAGATGCCTCTATATTATTTGATCCCGGTTCCACCTATTCTTATGTGTCATCGTACTTTGCTCGTTATTTGGGTACGCCCCATGAGTTTCTTGCTTTACCTGTTCATGTATCTACCCCAGTGGGCGATACTGTTGTTGTAGACCGTGCGTACCGGTCGTGTGTGGTGACTATTGGGGTCTGGAGACCCAAGTTGATCTTTTATTATTGAGTATGGTGGATTTCGATGTCATTCTAGGCATGGATGGCTATCTCCGTGTCGCGCTATTCTAGATTGTCATGCTAAGATAGTCACATTGGCTATACCGGGTGTGCCACGGATTGAGTGGCGAGGTGTGACTGATTACGTTCCTAGTAGAGTGATCTCTTTCTTGAAGGCCCAACGTATGGTTGGGAAGGGTTGTCTTTCGTATCTAACCTTTGTGAGGGATGTTGGAGCTGAGAATCCCAGTATTGATTCTGTTCCAGTTGTGAGGGATTTCCCTGATGTATTTCCTGCAGACCTGTCGGGCATGCCACCGGACAAGGATATTGATTTTGGTATTGACCTGGTGCCGGGCACTCAGCCCATTTCTATTCCGTCGTATCGTATGGCACCAGCGGAGTTGAAGGAGTTAAAGGAGCAGCTTCAGGGACTCCTTGATAAGGGGTTCATTCGGCCTAGTGTGTCACCTTGGGGTGCACCGGTTCTGTTTGTGAAGAAGAAGGATGGCACTATGAGAATGTGCATTGATTATAGGCAATTGAACAAAGTAACAGTTAAGAACAAGTATCCTTTGCCTCGCATTGATGATTTATTCGACCAGCTTCAGGGAGCGAAGGTATTCTCCAAGATTGATCTCCGTTCAGGTTATCACCAGTTGAAGATCAGGGATTCGGATATTCTTAAGACGGCCTTCAGGACCAGATATGGTCATTATGAGTTCCTGGTTATGTCTTTTGGGCTGACCAATGCCCCAGCAGCGTTCATGCATCTGATGAACAGCGTGTTCCGGCCTTATCTTGACTCATTTGTCTTAGTTTTCGTTGATGATATCCTGGTGTATTCGCGTAGTCAGGAGGAGCACGCGGAGCATTTGTGGGTTGTGTTGCAAAGATTGAGGGAGGAGAAACTTTATGCAAAGTTCTCCAAGTGTGAGTTTTGGCTCAGTTCAGTGGCATTCTTGGGACATGTGGTGTCCAGTGAGGGGATTCAAGTTGACCCAAAGAAGATTGAGGCGGTTCAGAGTTGGCCCAGACCGTCCTCAGCCACAGAGATTCATAGTTTTCTTGGTTTGACAGGCTATTATCGCCGGTTTGTTCAGGGATTCTCATCTATCGCATCGCCCGTGACCAAGTTGACTCAGAAGGGTGCTTCGTTTGGATGGTCGGACGAGTGTGAGGAGAGCTTTCAGAAGCTCAAGACAGCTTTGACCACAGCTCCAGTATTGGTTTTGCCATCAGCTTCAGGTTCATATACCGTGTATTGTGATGCTTCACGAGTAGGGATTGGTTGTGTGTTGATGCAGGAGGGTAGAGTTATTGCTTATGCTTCTCGTCAGTTGAAGCCCCATGAGAAGAACTACCCTGTTCATGATTTGGAGTTGGCTGCCATAGTTCACGCGTTGAAGATTTGGAGGCATTACTTGTATGGCGTATCTTGTGAGGTATTCAATGATCATCGCAGTCTTCAACACTTGTTCAAGCAAAAGGATCTTAATTTGAGGCAACGGAGGTGGTTGGAGTTGCTTAAGGATTATGACATCACTATATTGTACCATCCGGGGAAGGCCAATGTGGTGGCCGATGCTTTGAGCCGAAAGGCAGTGAGTATGGGGAGCTTGGCATATATTCCAGTTGGGGAGAGACCTCCTGCGGTTGATGTTCAGGCTTTAGCCAATCGGTTCGTGAGGTTGGATATTTCGGAGCCCAATCGGGTGTTGGCTTGTGTGGTTTCTCGGTCTTCCCTATATGAGCGTATCAGAGAGCGCCAGTATGATGATCCACACTTGCTTGTCCTGAGGGACAGAGTTCAGCATGATGATGCCAGAGATGTGACTATTGGAGATGATGGGGTATTGAGGATGCAGGGCCGGATTTGTGTGCCCAATGTAGATGGGCTTCGGGAGTTGATTCTGGAGGAGGCCCATAGCTCGCGGTATTCTATTCATCCAGGAGCCGCGAAGATGTATCAGGATCTGAGACAGCATTACTGGTGGCGGAGAATGAAGAAAGATATTATGGGATTTGTAGCTTGGTGTCTCAATTGTCAGCAGGTGAAATATGAGCATCAGAGACCGGGTGGCTTGCTTCAGAGGATGGATATTCCAGAGTGGAAGTGGGAGTGGATCACTATGGATTTTGTAGTTGGACTCCCTCGGACTTTGAAGAAGTTCGATGCTATTTGGGTGATTGTGGATAGGCTGACCAAGTCTGCGCACTTCATTCCTATCTGTACTACTTATTCTTCAGAGCGGTTGGCAGAGATATATATTCGGGAGATTGTTCGGTTGCATGGTGTCCCAGTTTCCATCATTTCAGATCGGGGCACTCAGTTTACTTCCTAGTTTTGGAAGTCTGTTTAACGAGAGTTGGGTACTCAAGTGCTGTTGAGCATAACTTTTCACCCTCAGAAGGACGGGCAGTCCGAGCGCACCATTCAGATATTGGAGGATATGCTACGCGCTTGTGTTATTGATATCGGAGGGTAATGGGATCAGTTTCTACCGCTTGCAGAGTTGTCTTACAACAATAGCTACCAGTCGAGTATTAGAATGGCTCCATATGAGGCTTTGTACGGGAGGCGGTGTAGATCTCCAGTTGGTTGGTTCGAGCCCGGTGAGGCTAGGCTATTGGGGACAGATTTGGTTCAGGATGCCTTAGATAAGGTGAAGGTGATACAGGAGAGGCTTCGTACAACGCAGTCGAAGCAAAAGAGTTATGCTGACAGGAAGGTTCGAGATGTGTCCTACATGGTTGGTGAGAAGGTTCTGTTGAAGGTTTCGCCCACGAAGGGGTGTTATGAGATTCGGAAAGAAAGGGAAGTTGAGTTCGCGGTTCATTGGGCCTTTTGAGGTACTTCGGAGGATTGGGGAGGTGGCTTATAAGCTTGCTTTGCCACCCAGCTTGTCGAGTGTGCATCCGGTTTTCCATGTTTCTATGCTCCGGAAGTATATTGGAGATCCGTCTCATGTTCTGGATTTCAGCACGGTTCAGTTGGAGGGTGATTTGACTTATGAGGTGGAGCCAACAACTATTTTGGAGCGTCAGGTTCGGAAGTTGAGATCAAAAGATATAGCTTCAGTGAAAGTGCAGTGGAGAGGTCGGCTCGTGGAGGAGGCGACCTGGGAGACCGAGTAGGAGATGCGGAGTAGATATCCTCACCTGTTTGAGGCTTCAGGTATGTTTCTTTGACTCGCTCGAGGACGAACGTTTATTTAAGTTGGGGAGGGTGTGACGACCCGGCCGGTCGTCTCATGAGTTACCGGTCCGTTTCCCCCATTTCTGATTCTTTATGCTTCGTTATCCGTGTTTCGTGGTATCGGGTTGGTCGGATCGAATCCGGAGTAATTTTGGTAAGGTTTGAGACACTTAGTCTCTTTTAAGGAAGTCTAAGTTGGAAAAGTCAACCGGATGTTGACTTATGTCTTAGAGGGCTTGGATGTGAGTTCCGATGGTTCGGTTAGCTTCGGGAGGTGATTTATGACTTAGGAGTGTGATCGGAATAGGTTTTGGAGGTTTGGAGTAGATTTAGGCTTGAATTGGCGAAGTTGATATTTTGGCGATTTCCGGTTGATAGGCGAGATTTTGATATATGGGTCGGAATGGAATTAAGAGAGTTGCTGTAGCTTCGTTGTGTCATTTGGGATGCATGTGCAAAATTTCAGGTCATTCAAACGTGGTTTGGTTGGGTTTTTGATCAAAAGCGTATTTCGGGAGATTTTAGAAACTTAGGCTTGAATCCGATGTGTTTTGGGTGATTTGATGTTGTTGGAAGTGTTTTGATGATTGAAACAAGTTTGAACAAGGTATTAGGATATGTTGGAGAGATTGGTTGAGGCCCCGGGGGCCTCGGGTGATTTCAGGTGCTTAACGGAGAAGTTAGAGGTTGATTGCAGCTTCAGATTTGTTGCTTCTGGTATTTTCACATCTGCGGTTTGGGGACCGCAAATGCGGCGCCGCAGATGCGGGTGAGTGATCGCAGAAGCGAAAAAGGGTCAGATGGGCAGAGACCGCAGAAGCGGTATGGTGACCGCATCTGCGAAGTCGTAGATGCGAGAGTTTAGTCGCAGAAGCGGTTTTGGTCCCTTAAGTGATTCCGCAGAAGCGGAGGTTTAGACCGCAAATGCGGTATCGCAGAAGCGGATTTTTAACCGCAGATGCGGAAAGGCCTGGGCAGAGCAT
>NW_017682892.1:0-2775 GCF_001879085.1 Nicotiana attenuata | reverse complement strand
GACTATTAAGCCGCGTATTTGGTTTGGAAATATTATATTATTCCTTATTTTGGATATTATACTATATTATGGGTTGTATGCCATGTTTGGTGCCTTGTGCCGACCTGTAGAAACCCTTAGGGGCATTTTGACTGTTTTCCTCACTTTACTTGTTAAAAGCATATACATCATGTTTTAGTTGTTAAATGTCAAAAACTAGTTTATTCTCGTCACTTTTAAAAGAGAGAACTATTTGGACTGAGTTCTCTAACTTCCACGGTTGTACCCGAGGGGATTGTGAGGTTAATGACTGAGAGAGGTCGAGGACCTAAGTGTGAGGATATTTATATACATGTGAGTTATGGATCGGGCTGCACGCCGCAACAATACTTGTATGGATCGGGCTGCACGCCGCAGTGATATATATATATATATATATATATATATATATATATATATATATATATATATATATATATATATATATATATATATATATATATATATATGTATGTATTGGATCGGGCTGCGCGCCGCAGCGATATGACGTTTGGGCTGTAGGAGCCCCTCCGGAGTCTGTACACCCCGAGTGAGCGTAGTCGACTATAAATATATATGGATCGGGCTGCCGCAACGGTTATTATGATTTCTATTATTAGGAGATGTTTTGAGACTGAATGACGAGGGTTGAGTCACGAGTGACTGAGAGGCTGCCCGAGAGGCCGTATTTCGAGTGATTCCTTGCCCGAGGGGCCCATTTATGATGTTTTCACTGATTTCTCTCTGTTTTCAAATAAGCCTCTGTTGACCATGTTGTTAAGTATCTGATTTCAAATGTTTTAAACTGGGAGAGCTGATTCTCTGATGAAACTGGCTTTAAATTGTAATGTTGATCTGTTATCCTGTGATTTCTAGTTATATGCTTTTGAA
The DNA here is from genome assembly GCF_001879085.1 of Nicotiana attenuata. NCBI lineage: Eukaryota > Viridiplantae > Streptophyta > Magnoliopsida > Solanales > Solanaceae > Nicotiana > Nicotiana attenuata. Next base: position 1,866 of record NW_017682892.1, on the reverse strand, counting down.
CTGCTCGTCACTGCTTTCAGTACTTATTTACATTAGTTACTTATTGAGTTGGCGTACTCACGTTATTCCCTGCACCTTGTGTGCAGACCAGGTGCCCGAGCGGCCGAGTGAGAGCTTTTCAGTTATTCAGCATTTGCCGGGGATTTCGAGGTAGCTGCATGGCGTCTGCAGCCCTGATCTCTCCCTTTTATCTTGTTATCTTTTCCGCACTTCCTAGACTATTGCGGTAGTAGATGTTCAGACTTGTATTAGAGGCTCTAAACTCGTGACACCAGATTTATGGGGCTGTGTAGTTCATGTTTTATTGACTTCCGCATATTTATCTGTTGTTTTTAAACGCTTATTGTGATAAGTATGGTATTTAAACCTGCGTAAAAATGGCTAAATGTTTAAGAAAAAGGGTTTTGGTTAATTGTTCAGTCGGTTTGCCTAGTAATGTGATAGGCGCCATCACGACCGATATTTGAGGTCGTGACACATGTATGTTTGAAGTTCTGAAATTTTGAGTTGTCCTCTTAGGTTATTTTTGTCCAAAAAAGGGTTAATATCCTTTCTAAAGTTCCAAGCTCATTAAAACAAAATAAAAAGATATCTCAATATACTAAGCTCACGCTAAGCGTGTTTTTATTTTCATTTTAACTTTTATTAAGCGTGCTCTTTTTTTCTTGGCCTTTTTCTTTTTGGTAGAAGCAGCCATCAGGAATCTAATCATAATAATATCACATCCTTTTACCCCCTCCTTATCATGCAAATACACTTTTTCAGTCAACTGCACGCCTTTGGACCAAAGGGACAAAAATGGATGATTACGGCAATGATGCAGTCAAAATTTCTCTCCAGGTTGAAACCATCATGTTTTATCATTGAAGAATATCTGACCAAATATTTGAAAAAGACGCTGTTGTAGCTAGCCACAGGTATTGGATAATGATATAATGTTTGGCTCATGTGCTGCCTTTTTTAAGTCCATCCATGTTTAGTTCATAGAAATCTATCTATATAGAATAATAGAAGTAAAAGCACTAAGATAAGTGTCTTAATCATTAAAAGTCAAGTGGCATTGTTAAGACAAAATAAACTACTTTTCTATCTATTTTTTTTATTTTAAATTTTAAATTAATTGATTACACTATTTGAATTAATAAATATGGATATCTTATAATTATCAATAAAAAATAAAAAATACAAAAAACTATTCTACTCAATCAAATTGGAGTTTTAAAATTATTTTACAATAAAAAAATAAAATCTATCTATATAGAATAGGAGAAGCAAAATCACTACATTAAGACAAGTGCCTTAACCCCAAAAGTCAAGTGGCATTGTTAAGACAAAATAAACTACTTTTCTAGCTATTTTTTTTTAATTTTAAATTTTGAATTTATTGGTTACACTACTCGAATTAAAAAAAAGATATCTTATAATTATCAATAAAAAAAAAAATACAAAAAAATATTCCACTCATTCAAATTGGAGTTTTAAAATTATTTTACAATAAAAAAACAAAATCTATCTATATAGAATATATAGGAGAAGCAAAAGCACTACATTAAAACAATTATCTTAACCACAAAAAGCCAAGTGGCATTGTCAAGACAAATAAAATACTTTTCTAAATATTTTTTTTTAATTTTAAATTTTGAATTGATTGGTTACACTACTTGAATTAATAAATATAGATATCTTATAATTATCGATAAAAAAAAGAAAATACGAAAAAATATCCTACTCATTCAAATTGGAGTTTTAAAATTATTTTACAATAAAAAAACAAAAATAACAAAAAACAAACTACCAATTCAAATTGGAGAATAATTTCTTCCTAATATAGTAGTTGTAGTGTGTGTGTGTGTTGTATATATATAT
>NW_017682891.1:5548-9174 GCF_001879085.1 Nicotiana attenuata | reverse complement strand
GATTAACATTCTATTTTAATTAATATGTTTGATTTTTATCTACTACTTCTTCTAATTTCTGCCGCTATTATGTCTAGCTAAACCATTAGCTAGGGTTGTGGCTCAACCCTAGTGTGGGTAATTAATGGGTGTGATTGTTTAATGCTTGAATGATGTTGGGTGTTTGCTATTTGGGTTAATTTTATGATTTAACTAGGATTTGGTGGTTGCAAACACTAAGTCTAGCTTAGTGGGTCTTGACTTTTCTTGAGAAAGAGTGTCTATGACTCCAAAATTAACCCAACAAGGAATTGGGATGGGCCCTTGAGAATGGTAGTCCCAATTAACGGGTTAAACATCGAGAGAGTAATTACCCAACTTGAACCCTAAGTTGCTTGGGCTTGTTGGCCTACCCAATTGGTCTCGAGAGAGTCAATTGGGCAAAATCACTCTTTCTACCGAGAGGTGTGAGAGTGAGTGCTATCGTGCAACGGTTATATTATAAGCCCCATAATCATCATTCTTGTATTAGGAATCTCTACCAGTTAGTTGACCACCTAGGTAAATGCCACGACCCTAGTGTCTTTCTCTATCTTGCATACAACCTAGAATTAATCTCTTAGCATAATTTAGTTATAATTAGTAGTTGTTAAATTGTAGTTGATAATCATAAAAACCCAAAAATGTTAGAAGATCAATTAGAAGCAAGCACGTATTTCTAGGCTAAGCAAATATTCAACTCCCTTTCTAGCTCCCTGTGGAAATTGACCCTGATACCACTGTTGGGTAAAAGTATTAGCGCCCACTCTTCCTAAGGTTGAGTCCGCTGCGACCTAATCACTTTTTGGCGCCGTTGCCGGGGAGCTTATGGTGTTGACTATTTGTGTAGCTAGTTTTGTGTTTTGCTTCTCTTTCCTTCTTTTTACTAACTTTATTTGTGTTGATCCATCAGGTTCACATGGCTCTAAACGGAAATGACCCTCTTGGCAATGCTTTGGCGGGGGAGGAGGTTGAAGATGTTGAGCAAGATGAGCTTCCGGTACCTCAAGTACCACGGAGAGGTCGAAATGCCAATGCTAATGTACATGACAACAATCCTATTCCAGACCCTCTTCCGCCACCGCCAAGAGCGGTCCCAAGAGTTCTTCCTAATCAAGGGTACGCGAGTGCCATCGTTCCTCCCCGAATCCGGGCGGGGAACTTTCAAATCACAAATGTCATGTTGACCTTGCTCGAGCAAAGGGGATATTTTACGGGCGCCTCCGACCAAAATGCATACAAGCACTTGAAGGGGTTCGTAGATACTTGCTGGGGCAGCAAACAAACAAACGTGTCAGAGGATGCGTTGAGATTGAGGCTTTTCCCGTTTTCTCTTCGGGGCAAAGCGTTGGATTGGTTAGAAAGGTTACCAAATCATTCTATCACCACATGGGATGAATTGGCGGACAAATTTATTGCCAAGTTCTTTTCTCCAAGTCATATTTCGGCTCTTCGGAATTAGATTCTAGCCTTTAAGCAAATGCCAACGGAACCCTTGCATGAGATCTGGGAGCGATATAGAACAATGGTGAAGGAATGTCCTAACAACGACATGACTGAGGCGATGATCCAACAGACTTTCTATAGGGGCATCAACACCACAAATCAATGCATTGTGAACCAATTGGCCAGTGGGAACTTTATGAAACTTTCTTACCAAGAGGCATGTGACGTACTTGATGAAATGGCGGACACCTCTTCGGCATGGCAAAGCCGAGCGAATGTACCCCAAGGTGACCCCACGGTCATCCATTTGCATAAGGAGTTGAGTGATCACGGCCAAGCTATTGCCGAACTTACAACAACAATGAATCAGTTGGCGAAGGCGCAATTGCAACAAGTACAAAACCCATGCCAAGTCAATGCAATGGAGAATGTTTCTATGCTAAAAAGGAGGCAAAGAGGGCAATACGTAGCGGTGACCAATTTGACAACAACAACGATGGTGGTGGATATTCGAATGAGTGTTTTGATGATCAAAGTGAGGAGTGCCAATATGTCAATAACTACCAAGGAAGTAGAGGAAATCAAGGGAATCAACAATGGCGCCCCCAAGGCAATTGGGGCAATCAACAAGGAGGCGGCAATTGGAATAACAATAATCAACAACAGGGTGGCAACAATTGGAACAATAGCAATCAAAACAACAATTGGGGTAATCAAGGTAATAACCAAGGCAATTTGAATGGGAACAACAACAATTGGAACAACAACAATAGCAATCAAGGAGGGTGGAATAATGGTGGTAGAGGGCAAGGCTTTCAAAGGCCCCCCATGTTCCAACAACCAAACAATCCTCCCCCCTTTCAGTCACAAGGGCCTAGTTCTCCTGGAAGTGATATGGGACGGATAGAAATGATGTTCGAGCAGATGACGAAAAAGAACCAAGACTCTGATGCACAATTGGCTTCGCATAACACATCTATCCGGAACCTAGAGGTGCAAATAGGACAAATCTCTCAAGCTTTAAATACCCGACCCAAAAGGTGCGCTACCAAGTGATACGGTAGTGAACCCGAAGGGGGGTAACAATCATGCGATGGCGGTTACAACTAGGAGTGGAAGAGGCGGTGATGTGCATGCCTCGGTTGAGAATCAAGTTGTGAATGATGAAATTGAGTTGCATGATGATGAAACACCTTTGAATGTTGACAATGTGGTTGAACCAATAGTGACAAATGATGTGCGGATTGATATTGATGATGAGGCCGGGGTAGAGACTCAAGAGATCGTGAACCCGTCTAGGGAACACATCATTGATATACCCGAGCCGGCGGTGCCCAAGGAAAAGGCACCCTTGCCTAGACCACCTCCACCATATCCTCAGCGTTTAGCAAAGCAAAAGAGCGACAATCAGTTCAAGAAATTCATAGACATGATGAAGAGCCTCACAATCAATGTTCCTTTAGTGGAGGCACTTGAACAAATGCCTAGGTACGCAAAATTTATGAAGGATTTAGTCACCAAGAAGCGTTCTATGGAGTGTGAAACAATAAAGATGACGCACCAAGTTAGTGCGATTGTGAATTCTATGGCCCCGAACCTTGAGGACCCTAGAGCTTTCACTATTCCTTGCACTATCGGAAGTGCGGACTTTGCTAAGGCCCTATGTGACTTGGGGGCTAGCATTAATCTGATGCCGTACTCAGTCTTCAAGACTTTGGGAATTGGGCAACCTAGGCCAACCTCCATGAGACTTCAAATGGCGGACCGGTCGATGAAGAGGCCTTTAGGTATAATCGATGATGTGCTTGTCCGGGTGGACAAATTTATATTGCCGGCCGACTTTGTCATATTGGATTGCGAAGTGGATTTCGAAGTGCCTATTATTCTTGGAAGACCTTTCCTAGCTACGGGGAAGGCATTGGTTGATGTGGAAGCAGGGGAGTTAACATTCCGTGTGGGTGATGAGAAGGTGGTATTTCATGTGTGCAAGTCAATGAGGCAACCCAATAGTACGGAGGTGTGTTCATTTGTGGACATTGTCACGGCGGTGATAGTGGATGACACAAGTGCTTTGATTAATGTTGAAGATCCTCTTGAAGCCGTGCTTCTTAACATGGATGCCAATGATGATGCCGGTAGAGTGGAGTGCGTGAATGCATTTC
>NW_017682891.1:0-3809 GCF_001879085.1 Nicotiana attenuata | reverse complement strand
GATTTCTATTGGGATGATCCGTATTTGTTTAGAATTTGCACGGATGGAGTGATAAGAAGATGTGTACCGGAAAGTGAACAAATGAGCATATTGGAGGCTTGTCACTCTTCTCCCTATGGTGGCCATCACGAGGGGGGGGGTGAGGACAGCCTCAAAAGTTTTGAGTTGCGGCTTTTCTATTGGCCCACGTCAAGGATGCTAGTGAATTGGTGAAGAGATGTGATGCATGTCAAAGAGCCGGCGGTATTTCCAAGAAGGATGAGATGCCCCTCAATACAATTCTTGAGGTGGATATTTTTTATGTTTGGGGCATCGATTTCATGGGTCCGTTCGTGAGCTCCTGTTGTAATACTTACATTCTCGTGGCGGTGGACTATGTTTCAAAATGGGTGGAAGCCGTGGCTCTACCCAATAATGAAGCCCGAAGTGTTGTAGTATTTTTGAAAAAGAGTATCTTTACGAGGTTTGGTACTCCTCGGGCCATTATTAGTGATGGGGGGTCCCATTTTTGCAACAAGGCTTTCGACTCATTGCTTGCTAAGTATGGAGTTAATCACAAAGTGACCACCCCCTATCATCCACAAGCTAGTGGACAAGTGGAAGTCTCAAATCGGGAGATAAAGAGTATTTTGTCCAAAACGGTAAATGCTAATAGGACCGATTGGTCGAAGAAATTGGATGATGCTCTTTGGGCTTATCGGATGGCTTACAAGACTCCAATTAGTATGTCTCCATATCGGTTGGTGTTTGGTAAAGCTTGCCATCTTCCGGTGGAACTTGAGCACAAGGCTATGTGGGCATTGAGGAAGTTGAACTTGGAATGGGATGTTGCAGCCAATCTCCGAGTGGAGCAATTGAATGAGCTTGATGAGTTTAGATTTCATGCCTACTCCAACTCGTCTTTGTACAAGGATAAGATGAAGTACCTTCACGACAAATATGCTCGGGGAAAGGAATTCAAGGTCGGTGATATGGTTCTTCTTTTCAACTCCCGGTTGAGGTTATTTCCGGGCAAACTCAAATCTAAGTGGAGTGGCCCTTTTGAAGTGGTATTTGTGACTCCCTTTGGTGCTCTTGATCTCAAAAACAAAAATGGTGAGGTATTCCGGGTCAATGGGCATCGTGTGAAGCATTACTTGGGGAAGATTGATGACAGCCACGTGGTGGCACTCCTTCATTTGAAGTGATATTATGGTAAAATGCGTCGTGCCGCGACGTTAAATCAGGCGCTTCTTGGGAGACAACCCATGTCTTTTTCTTTCTTTTTATTTTTCCGTTGTAGATTAGGATTTTTCAACTCATGGTTTATGAGATGTTGCAGGGTTGATGTTGGACCAGTGCAGGACAAAAGTAGCAAAAATTTTAAGGTCTCTGAAGTTTGCCTACGCGGCCGCGCACCAAAACAGTGCGGTCCGCGTAGGCTGGTGAAATGGGAGCTGAGTCTCTGAAGCCAGCTGCGCGGTCCGCGTGACACTTTTGTGCGGTCCGCGTAGGAGAAGCCAAATTTACATGCTCTCTGAAGTTTCCCACGCGGCTGTGTGACAAAACAGCGCGGTCCGCGTGGGCTGTTCAGGAAATTAAGGATGCTGGAAATCCAGCGCAGTCCGCGGCCATTTCTGCGCGGCCGCGCTGGTGGGTAAGTAATGGGTCCCACAGTGGGCACCCAAGGAAGAAGAGGAAGCTTCCTAGCACTGAGGGTGTTGTGATAGAGGTGGCACAGGTTCAGGAGGGTACTTCCACTGCTCCTCCAGATGTTCAGCCGGTCCATGACCCGGCCCCTGTCCCAGCAGCAGAGCAGCAGCAGGCCGGGAACCAGTCTAAGGTTCCCGCCAGTACAGCGGACCAGAGGACCACTTATCAGCCCATGCAGCCGGACTAGGCTTGAGGAGCCATTCTATATCATTTCTCTGTTTTTATGCTTATTTTGGTAGTTGGCATTGGGGAAAATGCCAGCTCTTATTCGTGGGGGTGCGCCCTACTGTTTTGATACATTTGGATGACTGTATATATTTGACTTTTAGTTTATGTTTTAGATTTGATAGTTGGCCTGTATATAACTGCTAATTTTGCCTACTTCTCTACTTTATGTATATATTCATCCCCGTTGTATATTCTACTCCCCATTGTACATATTCATTCGGTTTTTCTATTTTCGTTCAAACTTTTCGATTTTAGCCTAGTAGTGAGGCTCGCAGCCTTTTGTTTTAGTTTTGATGTTTTCAATAAGCCCTTGGTTTTCTTATTGCCACGGTTCTTTCCAAGGGTAGTGTGTTGTGCGAACCGGGTGGCTCTTCCCAATGATAGATAGCGTGACAACCTTCTTAAGGGTTTGAGTCCGTTTTTGATTTTTCTTCTTTTGATTTTCAATATTTCATAGTTAAGAGGACCTCAGGCAAGCTTCACTTGGGCCTAACACATTTGCCTTTGATCCCATGGTCAAAGACATAATGTTGTGTTTAGGATGGTGAAAATTGTGGCCTTGAGACTCTTGTGTTGACCAAACAATCATCATATGGTCGTGTGGGGCCATTGTGCGCTTGAATTGGAACTAAGGTCGTTGTGGGCTCTCAACTCGATGTCTTTAGCAATCCTTGAGTGTGTGTGGTGAGAATTCGAATTGTGAGTCTAAGCTCCAAGCCGATGGTCTAGAACTTGCTCTGAATGTTTGTTGAGGCGAAATCATAGGTGAAACTTGACTTGAGAAGTGAATATAGGCCCTCCTTGATCCGAACTTCCAAATTTGAACAATTTCCATGACCTACCAATGAAATGATCCCTAGTTCAACCCTTTTGAGCCTTAAACTTTCTTCTTTCATGAACCAAAGCTACAAGCCTATACCCGTTCTCAATGAGACCCTCTCTTGGCACCCAAATCTTCCCTTGAGTAATGGCAAATATCTAAGTTTGGGGGGAGAGACAAGAAAGGCATCAATGTGGTAAAGAGGCACAAAAGCAAAAGAAAAGGGAGGCAATGAAAAAGAGAAAAAGACACAAAGAAATACAAAAGTGAATAAGAACCAAAAAAGGGGATTCAAAGAAAACAAAAGTGAAAAAAAAGGTTGTGTAAAAGTAGAAAAAGGAGAAAGGTTTGAATTGCAAAACAAAGAGTGACAATGTGTCTCTCTAACCCCTTGAAAGAAGTGAAATACTCAAATGAGTCAAAAAGTATTCCAAAATGAATCAAAAGAAGTGCTGAAGGGAAGATTAAACCTAAATGAACAAAAACATGTCCTACCTTTACCCAAAAGCCTTCACAATGACTCCTCAAAAGCCCTATATGATCTTGAGTTGAGGGAAGCTTACATTAGTGGATACTTACATAAGGGGCAAGCATATGGTACCTAAAGCTGGACTTATGACCTTCTTTGTGAGAGAAATGAGTGAAAAATCCATCAACCTCGGGTTGTGTGTCATTACTCTAAAAGGTGAGGTTCGCTTAGGGAGAGTTGAGGATGTGTGAGTTTGGGTTCCACAATGACCAAGGTATTTGAGAAAAGCTCCTTGATGAAATGAGTCAACCCTTGATGCTCTTGTGTCACATTTGATCCATAGTTCTTAAAAGTTTAAAAATGTGTTAATGATGCATTCGTATTGAGGGCAATTGTTAGTCCCAATTGATGCGTGATGAGGCTTCCTTAGGATAAGCTGGAATTACTTGGATGTTTCCTTTTGAGGGGTGGGTCTTATTTTATTTGCTTGAGGACAAGCAAAGGTTTAAGTTTGGGGGAGTTGATAACTGTGATTTTAACACGTTTTATGCCCATACTTGCCTATGCTTTATGTATGAATTGTCATAAAATAGACCCAGA
>NW_017682890.1:8371-9175 GCF_001879085.1 Nicotiana attenuata | reverse complement strand
ACCAGGATAATATACTAGGAGCAATTGAATACTTTACTAAAAACGTAAAAGAATGGAACACTAGTACCTTTGGTAATATTTTCCACAAAAAAATATACTAGTTGCTAGAATTAACGGGATACAAAATTCCCCTAACTATACAACAAGTCAATTCCTTCTAGATCTTGAAACAAATCTCCTGAAGGAATTAAACGAAACCCTAAAATTAGAGGAGGAATTTTGGAGACTCAAATCTCGAATACAGTGGTTAAATGAAGGGGATGCGAGCACAAAATTCTTTCACATTACTACAATACAAAGAAGAAGAAAAAATAGAATTCTTAGCCTTAAAGATGAAGTGGGCAATTGGTTCTACGACCAAAAAGAAGTGAAATCTCTCATTTATAATTACTACAACAAACTCTTCACCACAAGCCATAACAAGTCCCATAAAACGAGTCATTATATGTCCTTTTATGCAACCCTAAATAACATAGACCAAAAAGACCTTTGCCAAGATATCACAGTCCGTGAAATTAAAAGCGCTTTGGACTCCTTCAAACCTTACAAAGCCCCTGGGCCGGATGGTCTTCATCCATTCTTTTACCAAAGATTCTGGAATGAAACCAAAGAAGCACTAATTAACTTCTGTCAAAATACATTTAGGGAGAGGAAAATGGCGAGGACATGAATAGCACCTATATATGCAGCTAAACAAATTAGTCTCCAAGGACTTGGTTGTAGGTTTACCTAACGATCAAGTTCAAGGAAGCAAAAGTCTGTGAGGCATGTGCAAGGGGGAAGCAGGTAAAGACATCCTTCAAA
>NW_017682890.1:0-6053 GCF_001879085.1 Nicotiana attenuata | reverse complement strand
CACGCGATCGCGATGACCAGTCAGTGGTACCCTTCGCAATCGCATCCCTATTCCCGCGATCGCGTAGGGCAATTTTGCCCAGCGAATTTTTAAGTTAAAAATAGAACAGTAGCACGGGATTTTTCATAAAAACACACGAAACCCTTTCTTCTCCAAGCACTTAGGTGTCCATTGAAGCTCCCTTTCATCAAAACTTCTTGGGTAAGCATTGTTTAACTTGTTTCCTTCAATTTCCTTCATTAATTAGTGAATTCCTAGCCCTAAAAACATGAAATCAAGGTAGAAATTATGGGTTTTGGGTAGAGTTAGGTTTTTGAGTATTTTGGGTGATTCAACCTCAATTTAGGGTCGAATCTTAAAACAAATTATATATTTGCACTCGTGGGGTTATGGGTGATCGGGTTTTGGTCCGAGCGTAGAGTTTGGACCATGTGGGCCCGGTGTCTAATTTTGGTATTTTTGGAATAATGCTAGAAAATTCATATCTAGGCTATGAGAAGTTGCCATTGAGTCTTTATTGATATTGTTGAATTAATTATGCCTAGATATCACTGTATTGGAGGTGGAATCACGAGGTAAAGCGATAGTTGAGGATTAAGTGGATTTCAAGGCTTTGAGGTAAGTGTTTGGTTTAACCCTAGCTTGAGGGAATAGGAGTTGAGTCTTGTTGCTAATTGCTATGTGATCGAGTACGATGTATAGGCATGGTGACGAGTATCTATACATTGGTGTCTAGCGTGACCGTGAGTCCTTAAAATGCGATTATCATGAACTGATTGTGAATTCCATGTTTATTGGAGTATTTCTGTATGTTGTGAACTACATGTGAATGATGATATGATAATTTGATTCCTAGGAGCATTGGCTCGAATTGTGATACGAATATTGAAAGTATATGAAATGACTTGTTTCACTAAGGAGCGTCGGCTCCATTGGTAGAAGAATTGTGAAAGTAAAAGTGAGAAAGAGAAGAGATCATTATGTTGCCCTCTTGACGGGCTATTGTTGGGTTGTGATTCCTCTGCATTGTGTTCTTGACGGATACTAGGGTCGCTTAGGTTAATGTTTCCTTGTGTCGTGGGATGACTATAGTTATAGCTGAGGTGGTTAAGTAACGTAATAGGCTAGCTATCAATGGGGTGGTGAGGTAATCGGTTAGATATAGCTGAGATGGTTAAGTGTGGTAATAGGTTGGTTATAGCTATGGTGGTTAGATGTTGGGGCTAATGTGGTTATAGTAATCCCCTTGCCGGAATATTTTTGAGATGATGTTTTGTCCCCTTGCTAGGAAGTCGTTATATTGTTGTTTGTGACGGAATATGAGGTAAGAGATTTCTTGGAGCTTGGGCTCCAGTGATATCGTGGGATAAGAAAAGAAAGAAAGAGAAAGCGTCGTTGATTATTCCCTTGCCGGATGTTTGGTTGAACTTGTTGGATTCTTTCCCTTGCCGGGATGTTTGTCAAATATTTGCTTATTTTTATGCCCTTTATGGTGACTGTTGTTTGGGGAGTCGGACTGTTAAATGATATTGAGGATCGGGTTGCGCGCCGCAACAATGATATTGAGGATCGGGTTGCGCGCCGCAACAATAATATGTGAGGATCGGGTTGCGCGCCACAACAATTATACACGATAAATGATATGGGTCGGGTTGCACGCCGCAACAATAGTAATTATGGAGCGGGTTGCACGTCGCAACAGTTATTGAGGCTATGTGTTTGTATTTGAGTATTGATTCCTTGTTCATTGTGAACCTAAGTTGTTTTAGTTGTTACTCTTGATTGTTGTTAATATTGTATCTCTCCTTAGCATGTCTCCCCTCCCATGTTGTTAATTACTTGGTATTCGATTTCCGCTGTATATTTATAACTGCACAGGTTTATGTGATGTCCAGTCTAGCCTCGTCATTACTTCGCCGGGGTTAGGCTAGACACTTACCAGCACATGGGGTCGGTTGTGCTAATGCTACACTTCTGTGCATTTTTGCACAGGTCCAGGTTTTGAGGAGCAGCAGCAGCAGTAGTTCGGGAGCAGACTTTCTTATTCATGAGACGGAGGTAGCCTTGCAGGCGTCCGCAGGGCCCGACGTCTCTTCTTATTGTTTTCTTTTAGACTGTTGCCTCCTTGTTTCGAGACAGACAGCTGTTATATTTCTTTCAGACCTTTGTATTTAGTTTATTCTTAGTGGTTCGTGAGTAATGTGACACCAAATCTTGGGTAGAGGTTGTTTTTGACTATTCCGCGTTTTAAATTCATCATTTTAAGACAGACTTCCGCTATTGTTCTTATTAGACTTTATGTTCTATATTGATGTTATAAACTGTTAAAGATAATTGCTAGTGATGGAAAGGTAATTAAGTTGGCTTGCCTAGCTACCACGAGTAGGCGCCATCACAATCCCGATGGTGGGAAATCCGGGTCGTGACAAGTTGGTATCAGAGCACTAGGTTACATAGGTCTCACAACTCACGGACAAACTTAGTAGAGTCTGAGGGGTAGGTACGGAGACGTCTGTACTTGCTCCCCAGAGTTTATTGAGTTAGGAAAAACCTCTCATTTGTTCTTTCTTGTCGTGCGATTGGTTTCTCAAATGTCGTTTAAATTTCTACTCCGTTCTTTTGCGAATGGCGAGGTCATGTACCGCTTCTTCAGCTGAGCAGCAACACAGACCAGTGATAGATCAGCTACGTCTTCGGAGGCTTTGTGGAGATAAAGGTGTTAGAGGTGGATGTAGAGATGCGAGAGGTGGAGGTAAAGGTATTAGAGGTGGAGGTAGAGATGCGAGGAGTGAAGGTAAATGTATTAGAGGTGGAGGTGCAGGTACTGTTTTGGTTTGTGGTAGAGAAGCTTCGGTTATATTTTGCGCCGCATTTGGTCATGCCTAATGGTTCATTGAGTGTTCCTGTTTATGTGTCTGCACCGGTGGGTGATTCTATTATGGTCGACCGAGCCCATCGTTCTTGGATTGGGGTGATTGGAGGTCTTGAGACTCAGGTAGATTTGTTGTTGTTGGTCATGGTTGACTTCGACGTTATATTGGGGATGGATTGGTTGTCCCCGTATCATGCCATCTTAGATTGTCACGCTAAGACCGTGACCTTGGCTTTGCCAGAATTGCCCCGACTAGAGTGCAGAGGGACTTCAGGTCATGCCACTCGCAGTGTTATTACATATGTCAAGGCTCGACGCATGGTCGAGAAGGGGTGTTTAGCTTATCTGGCGTATATTCGCGACTCCAGCGCAGAAGTTCCTTCTATTGACTCCATTCCTATTGTTCGAGAGTTCCCTGAGGTTTTCCCTTCAGACCTGCGGAGCATGCCGCCCGACAGGGATATTAATTTTTGTATTGATCTGGCTCCGGGCACGCAGCCCATTTCTATTCCGCCGTATCGCATGGCCCCGCCAGAGTTGAAGGAGTTAAAGGACCAGTTGCAGGAATTACTAGAGAAGGGTTTTATCAGGCCTAGTGTTTCTCCTTGGGGTGCGCCGGTGTTATTTGTGAGGAAGAAGGATGGTTCAATGCGGATGTGTATTGATTACCGGCAGTTGAACAAGGTGACGATAAAGAACAAGTATCCACTGCCGAGAATTGATGATTTGTTTGACCAGCTTCAGGGAGCAAAGGTGTTTTTAAAGATAGACTTGAGATCTGGCTACCACTAGTTGAGGATTAGGGCATCCGATGTCCCTAAGACAGCTTTCCGTAGTCGGTACGGGCATTACGAGTTCTTGGTCATGTCGTTTGGGTTGACCAACGCCCAGCAGCATTCATGGAGTTGATGAACCGAGTGTTCAGGCCATATTTGGACATGTTCGTGATAGTCTTTATTGATGATATTTTGGTGTACTCCCGCAGCCAGGAGGAGCACGAGCAGCACCTTAGAGTGGTTCTTCAGACTCTGAGGGATAGTCAGTTATATGCCAAGTTCTCCAGGTGTGAGTTCTGGCTGAGTTTAGAAGCATTTTTGGGTCACGTTGTATCAGCTGAGGGTATTNATATTTTGGTGTACTCCCGCAGCCAGGAGGAGCACGAGCAGCACCTTAGAGTGGTTCTTCAGACTCTGAGGGATAGTCAGTTATAAGCCAAGTTCTCCAGGTGTGAGTTCTGGCTGAGTTTAGAAGCATTTTTGGGTCACGTTGTATCAGCTGAGGGTATTCAGGTGGATCCGAAGAAGATAGAGGCAGTCAAGAACTGGCCTAGACCAGCAACAGCGACGGAGATTCGGAGTTCTTGGGGTTAGCAGGCTACTACCGTCGGTTTGTGGAGGGGTTTTCATCTATTGCAGCCCCGATGACCAGGTTGACCTAGAAGGGTGCCCAGTTCATATGGTTGGAGTGTGAGGCGAGCTTTCAGAAGCACAAGACAGCCCTGACTACGGCACCGGTGTTGGTCTTGCCCACAAGATCTGGGCCTTATACCGTCTATAGTGATGTTTCTCGTATTGGACTTGGTGCAGTATTGATGCAGGATGGCAAGGTTATAGCCTATGCTTTGAGGCAGTTGAAGATTCATGAGAAAAATTATCCGGTTCATGATCTGGAGTTGGCAGCGGTTGCTCATGCTTTAAAGATTTGGAGGCATTATCTATATGGTGTGACGTGTGAGGTGTACACGGATCACAAGAGCCTGCAGTATCTGTTCAAGCAGAAGGAGTTGAACGTGAGGCAGAGGAGATGGCTAGAGTTGTTGAAAGATTATGATGTTACTATCTTATATCACTCGGGTAAGGCCAATGTGGTGGCCGATGCATTGAGTAGGAAGTCTAACAGCATGGGTAGTCTTGCTTATATCCCGGTCAGCCAGAGACCGCTTGCTTTAGATATTCAGGCGTTGGCCAATCTATTGGTGAGATTAGATATTTCTGAGCCTAACAGAGTGTTGGCTTGCACGGTCGCTCGTTCTTCTCTATTGGAGCGTATCCGTGATCGGCAGTTTGATGATCCCCATTTGTGTGTCCTGAGAGACACGGTGCAGCGTGGAGGTGCCACGAAGGTGACCTTAGATGATGATGGTGTTTTGAGATTTCAGGGTCGACTTTGTGTGCCCAATGTTGATGGGATTTGAGAGTTGATCTTAGTGGAGGCCCATAGTTCTCGGTACTCTATTCACCCGGGCGCCGCGAAGATGTATCAGGACTTGCGGCAGCATTATTGGTGGCGTAGGATGAAGAAGGATATTGTTGCGCATATGGCTCGGTGCTTGAATTGTCAGCAGGTCAAGTATGAGCATCAGAGGCCCGGCGGTTTGTCTCAGAGGATTGAGCTTCCCGAGTGGAAGTGGGAGAGGATTACCATGGATTTCATTACTGGACTTCCGTTGACTCGGAAGAAGTTTGATGCTATTTGGGTCATTGTTGATAGGCTTACCAAGTCAGCGCATTTCATTCCAGTAGCAGTCTCATATTCATCCGAGAGGTTAGTTTTGATTTATATCCGGGAGATTGTTCGCCTTCATGGTGTGCCAGTATCTATCATTTCGGATCGGGGTACGCAGTTTACCTCGCGCTTCTGGAGAGCGGTTCAGCAAGAGTTAGGTACCCAGGTTCAGTTGAGTACAGCGTTCCATCCTCAGACGGACGGTCAGTCCGAGCGGACTATTCAGATTTTGGAGGATATGCTCCGGGCCTGTGTCATTGATTTTGGAGGCTCGTGGGACCAGTTTCTGCCTTTAGCAGAGTTCGCCTACAACAACAGTTACCAGTCCAGCATTCAGATGGCTCCATATGAGGCGTTGTATGGTAGGCGATGTCGGTCTCCAGTCAGATGGTTCGAACCGGGAGAGGCTCGGTTATTGGGTACAGACTTAGTTCAGGAGGCCTTAGATAAGGCCAAGATTATTCAGGAGAGGCTTCGTTCAGCTCAGTCTAGGTAGAAGACTTATGCAGACCGTAAAGTCCGAGATGTAGCTTTCATGATCGGAGAGCGAGTATTGCTCCGGGTGTCGCCTATGAAGGGCGTGATGAGATTCGGAAAGAAGGGCAAGCTTAGCCCTAGGTACATTGGTCCGTTCGAGATTCTCGATCGAGTAGGAGAGGTGGCTTATAGGTTTGCT
>NW_017682889.1:4556-9176 GCF_001879085.1 Nicotiana attenuata | reverse complement strand
AGAAGTGAACTCAAAGTGTTTGAAATGGAGAAGGACGCGGACTGCTCAAAATTTGATTGAAGTCACAAGCTTCGCATGTCCCGCTGTGATCCAAATGCTGAAGAAAGAACCAGCACCTACAGCTTGCGAGCATCAAGATTCAGATCGGGGTCCATAGCAAAATCAGCTAAGACTCAAGATTAAGCTTCAAGAGATTTATAGATAGGAATCTTGTAACTCGTAGTTGATTGGCATAGCTAGCTTAGCTTTTATTTTCCTTTTGGTGTAATAAGGAGGTCAGCAAGTAGTAGCAGCAGCATCAGCAGTGAAATCACAGCTCTCGATAGTGCCAGCTACCAAAACTTCCAGAACTACACTGACCTGATTCCTTTATAGCCAAGGATATGTAGGCAACCTCTGAAGCAAGGTTCGGTCAGATATTTTTCAAAAAATGCTTCTCATGGAGTGCCAAGTGGGCAAAAATCCCTCATAATTGCTCATTTATCTTTGCCTGAAAACCCTTCGTGTCTCCGAGCAAAGAGGGGCAGCTGTGAGCACGTGATTTTTGCCTCGCATGATTTACTCCTACAGGATTCTTAAAATTAGGATTTTTCTTTTAATTATTTGATTTTTAGGATTTAATTGCATAATTTTCATGTTTATTTGCATTTCTGTGTGCATTTTTAATTTATATAATTCACAAAAATACGTTGCATGCGCATTTAGGATTTAATTTTACATATTTTAGATTAATTAGTAATTAGGGTTTTACAAAAATACAAAAATCACAAAAATTGATTTATTTTTAGCTTTGAATTTTGTTAGTTTTCCTTTAATTTGTTTTAATTAATGGTGTTAATCATCATTTAGGTTTAATCAGTTTAATTAGGTCCTAGGATTTAATTCAGATTTTTATTTTTATTTTTGAAAAGAAAAAGGAAAGAAATAAATAAATAAAAAAAGGAATTAAAAGAAAAGGATTTAGAAAAGAAAAAAAGAGAGAAGGATTGGGTCTTTTTTGTTAAGACCCAAATCTTGGGCCAGTCCAGGTCTAATTACCAGCCCAGTCAAAATTACCTGTCCAAAAACAAACCCCAAGCCCAAACCCACGTCCAATACCCGGTCCAGACCCCCTCACCCAAAACGACCCCCTTTGACTAAATTCAAATCCCAGCCGTCGAGGTTTCTTGATCGAACGGCTGGGAAGCTAGGGTGTTTAAGCATATATATGTCCAAACCTTACCCTACCCCCCCTTCACTCATCGTCTCCCTTCTCTCTTCAAACCCTAGAGACCATCGCCCCCCTCTCCGTCCTCGTCGTCTGCCGCCGCCGAAAATTGCCTACGGCGGCGGCAAGTCTCCAATCACAACCAAATTCACACTACAAGCCCACCTCGACCCCCTGATCATGAATCCACCGGTATTTTTCCTCGAATCCCACCGGAACCCCTCGAATCTTCAAAACCCTAGCGCCGCCATAATTTTCCCCGGTGGCGCCGCCGCCTCTGTTCAAGTCCAAATTTACACCCCAAGATCCCCTGCCTCCTCTCATCCCAAATACCTCACTCATTCCCTTCAAATCTCAGCAGAACCCTTTGAATCTCAATTAAAAAAAAATCCAATTCCCAAAAGGGTCTCAGATTCGATCCTGTTTAAAGAATTGGGTCTATCTCGATTTTATTCGTGTGTTCTTATTAAGAACACACGATTAATATCGTAGTAGGCCAGAAATCAAAGAGTCGAAGGCTCGGGGGTATTTTCTGGATTTTTCACCAAATTTTAGGTACCGATTCAAGCTTCTTCTTCTTCTTGTATTTTGCTTTTTGTTCGTTCGAGTCTATTTTTTTTTCTTTATTTTTTGTTGTTTGTTCTGTCTCACATGTTTTTCTTTTATTGTTATATGTTCACTGTTTGTGTCTTCTGTTTTTAGTTGCATCAATTAAGTTAATGACAAAGTTAGTTTTAGGTTCCTTATTGAATAAAATTAGCTTTAGGTGTTAGTTGATTTCCCCTTAGTTTAATTTTAGGTCCCTTTTCTCTTTTGTTTAGAATTTTGGTCAGTCCCTCAAATTGTGGACTTGGACTTGTTTGAATCAATTCCTGGAAATCAGTAGGCCCAGTAATGAACTCATTTGGGTCTATTCAGACCCATTGAGTTGGGTCATTTGGCCCGGATCCTTGTTTGGTAAACTAGATGTAAAATTCAGGGTCATTAGGGGTAAATTGGGGAATAGCCTTAGAGAATCTTGCAGTAACAGAAATAGGAATCCCCTAGAAGCTTCTAGTATGGGGTTTTAATTTCAATTTTTGGTTTTGGGTAGTATAACTTGAGTAACAAGTCAGAATTTTAGGGATTCCTAAGCTAAAACAAGAATTAAAAAAGGACCTAAGGGGTAAAAATAAAATCTGCAGGGCTGCCCTAATTGCTTGCATATAAAGGCATTGCATTCTTGCCTTGCAAAGAGGGGGAGAGAACTTCAAGAGCTGAAAAAATCAGATTTAGAGATCAGATTTTAGAGATTTTAAGAGCTAAAAAGTAGAGAAATATAGGCAGCTGAAAACCTCAAAAAGTCACTGTTCTATTAAAGAAAATCCTTGAAATTCCTGAGATATTCATTCTGAAATAATCCATGAGCAACTGAAGGCTTAAAAGTGAGTTGAATCTGCTTTGTGTTCAAGTGCTTAGGTCATTTTTGGGTTGATTTTTAATTGCTGGACTTTATTGAATACCCTTGCTGGTTCGAAATTGCTTCAAAGTTGATCATTCCTTGTTTATTCCTGGGCTAATACCTGTGCTGTGTTGCTGCTGCTTTGCATAGAGCTGAACCCACTGATTCTTAGCTTTTCTTTATCTCTATTCTTTTCCAGGTATTCATCTCACCTTCAATGTATGAAAAATGGATGAAAGTGAAGACCAGTTCATTTGAATTGAGATTTATACCAAAGTAGTTGTTATTCAATGTTTCTCGACCTTTAAAGTTGTTTAGATTAGCTTGATCTTCTCATACTTCTTTATACTTGTTCTGAACATGGACTGCTGTGGTGGTATTAACTTAATTGTTCAAGCATTGCTTGGAAGTTGTATATGTCCATGAGATTGGAATACTAGTCTAGCTGACAATCAGTATATAGGCCAGCTTCTAGATACGTATTGTTGAAAGGAGTATGTCTAAACTTAAGTCATCCATGTGATCATGTAGAAAGTGTTTCGGTGGTTTATTTTTTCAGTTTTAATATGTGAACAAGCACCTTGAGAATGTGTTAAATCAGGATTAGAATATAGTTGAACTGTTCTGTTTTGGAAACGAAGGTTAAGAAAAAATGAATGTGTTTCATTTAGTCTCTACAACATCTCATTAATTAGTTCATCAGCATGTGTTTGGTTTGAATATGAACGTGAGTCTGGACCTCTTATTTGGACCTAAGTACTTTTGCAAAGTTGTTAAGTTTAATTAGAATTTGGTTTGTACATCGCATGGACAAAGGGGTGAATTGTGAGTCAATCATTTCAGTAACATGCTAGTTTGGTATTGCCTAATTTCCACCTGGGTTCTTGAGTGCTAAAAAAAACTGTGAATCGAATTGATTTTAAAAATCAAAGACTGGAAAATTCAGTGGTCTGCACTCGTTTTCTCAAGGGCTTGTGTCAATATTTTTGATTTCATATACTATGTGTGTGAATGGTGATTCGAACTTGAGTCGATTCAGATTTAGCTCTTAACGTTTTGGGCCATCCCATGGGCTTTGGACCACGAATCCATGTGAGTGGAAATTGATTGGTCTTATTAGCCACAACAAGCTGTTGGGCCTCATGTCTAGCCCAATTTCATTTTCAACTGTTGGCCCTTTCTTAAAATTAATTGTCTCTTTATTTGCTCATATGATTAATAGCCCTTTAATTAATTAATTAGAACTTTAGTTATGGCTAGTGTTATTTATTTAAGTCCCTTAGTTAGAATAGGAATTGAACCATCATAGATAATAATAGTTCATGACCCTCCTGAGCTTTAGTTAGGACATCCTTTAAAATAAAGTTGAGGTGCGCCGCACCAAACAAAATCACAAATGCGTGTCCCTCTTTAATTATTTCCTTTTAAAATACTTAGAATTCGAGGCGTTCCATTTATCAAATTTTCATGGCCCTCGCAAAGTTAACAACGCGTTAGTTGCTTTAGGCGCATTATTTAATAATATTATCTTCCTAAACTCGGGTGTGCATTTCATGTGACCTAAATCCAAATCCTAAAACGTTGAATAAAATGTGTTTCAGATTGCGGGTGCATTTCATGTGACGCGATCCAAAAACATGTTTTAGACGACGTTCAATCTTCCTTAAAATTAATTAAAAGCGGTAAATAATTGCACTATAGGTTTGAATATGTATTAAAATCAGATAATAGACCAATTGTAATAGTTTAAGCGATCATGCTAGAACCACGGAATCCGGGGGTGCCTAACACCTTCCCCCAGGTTAACAAAATTCCTTAGTCAGAATTTCTGGTTCGCAGACTTCACAAGGAAAGTCGAAATTTTCCTCGATTTGGGATTCAAAATAAACCGGTGACTTGGGACACCAAATAAACTATCCCAAGTGGCGACTCTGATAAATAAATAATCCCATTTCTAATAATGTCACTTAAA
>NW_017682889.1:0-3502 GCF_001879085.1 Nicotiana attenuata | reverse complement strand
TTGTAAGCATAGATGAGACTTCACATAGATGGCACAACATATGCAGCTTCAATCTCAAATTTAAGGTCTAAGCATTTCAATACATGATTCATATTCCTTTCCCCTTTTCAAGTAATCAAGAATAGCACATTGATCATATTGAGACACATCTTTCACGCATATAAGGTTACAACCCCAAATTCATGTGAAACAACAATTAATACAACAATTCAACTTTAATCTTACCGTATTTACACAAACACCGACGGAGCTCAATTTCTAAAAGACGGGGTTTTAGCCATACATACCTCAATAAAGCTTTCCTTAATTCTTACAAAATTCCGGGACTCTTAGCACTTCAATTTATTGTATAAGAATTACAAATCGAACCAAGAATTAGAGACAAGATTAAGATTCTAGCTCGTTTGAGCATATTATCAAGCACTAAGGGTGCATTGTGATCTTAGGTCCTTTTTGTGAGAGATTTCTATCGTTTTATACCCCAATTGCTTTCTTTTTAGTTCACAACCTCCCAATACTCTATGATCTTATATGCATGCATGAAATCCATTCTATTCCCATGAACACCCCCCCCCCAAGCTAAGTACTCATTCTAGTGTGAATTTCGAAACCAGAGATTAGGCTCAAGTTTCTTACCTCTTGGGGTGAAAGCCTAACAATTTTTGCTTGAGAGTCTTCAAGAATTTGACAAGGATTGAGAGATTAGTTTCTCCCTCTAGAGCTCCCTCTCTCACTCTATTTACAGTAAAAATCACATAAAAGAGGTCTAATGGGTGTTTTTAATGGGATGGAGTCGGGTTTTAAAAGTTAGAAAATAGGAGCCCCGACACAATCTGCGATCGCATATTCCTGACATACGGCCCGCAAAATGGACCGCAAAAATGGTTCCAAAACCTGAACACACTGTCTGCGTATGTGACAGAAATGCGGTCCGCATACCTATTCTACGGTCGCATAATGCACCGCAGAATTGCCCCTTACAAAATTCTAAGGGGATTATGCGATGACTGTGCGGCCTGCATAGTGATTATGTGATTGCATAATTGGCCGCATAGTTGACCTCAAATTAACCATCACACTGCTTCACTCTGCGGCGACTATGCGGTCCGCATAGCTGTTCTGCGATCGCATAGTGGACCGCAGAAATGCACTTTTCTGGAAAACATTATCCCTTAACTTTTTAATGCATTGATCAGCCCAAAGGGTTCGAACCGCGGTTCGCAAGCTCGCCGCGAAGAATTTTACAAATTTCTAACACGTATTCATAACTTGGCACTACGAGCTCTCGGGTTTTGAGTAGAATTTTCACGGGGCCTTACATCCTCCCCCACTTAGGATCATTCGTGCTCGAATGAGGATCAAGGTTCACTCATTAGCAATCTTTATGCAATCTCAGCTTTTCACAATCATGGAACACCTCAACAGCCCCGAATTTGGCTAACTCCCTAAATTTATAAAAATTTCGCCAGAGTTTCCCTTGTATCTAGGCCTATCCACCTGTCAGAGAGCCCCAGAAACATATCCCAACATCATATACACGTTCCATACACACAACATAACTTGTACATTACTAACCATGGCCATATAGGCAATCATATAACCAAAACGAAACAGAACAGTTTTACATAGATCAAATCAAGGATACAGAGTTCATAGGGACCAAATGGATGAAAGCTGTTACATGGCTATACAAACAAATGTGGTTACTTCCTTCTCCTTTCTTCCTCGGCTTCCCAAGTGGCTTCTTCAACCTGCTGGTTTCGCCATAACACCTTTACGGAGGCAATTTCCTTATTTCTCAATTTCCGAACCTGCCTGTCAAGAATGGCAACTGAAACTTCTTCATAGGACAGTTCTTTATTAACCTCAATAGTTTCAACTGGCAAAATAGTGGACGGATCTCCCACGACCTTCTTCAACATAGACACATGGAAGACTGGGTGTACCAATGACATCCCGGGTGGTAGCTCGGGCTTGTATGCCAACTGTCCAATCCTCTGAATGATCCTATACGGTGCGACATACCTTGGACTCAATTTTCCTTTCTTCCAAAACCGCATGATACCCTTCATGGGGGGAACTTTCAAAAACACCCAATCATCTTCTTTGAACTCTAAATCTCTGCGACGAACGTCCGAATAAGACTTTCGGCGACTCTGAGCAGTTTCCAACCTTTCTTTAATAATTTTGACTTTCTCCATGGCCTGGTGCACAAGGTCCGGCCCTATCAATTCAGCTTCTCCAACCTCGAACCACCCAATGGGAGACCTACATCTCCTACCATACAATGCCTCAAACGGTGCCATCTGGATACTAGCGTGGAAGCTGTTGTTATAAGCAAACTCTATGAGTGGCAAATGATCATCCCAGCTACCTTTGAAGTCAAGAGCACAAGCACGCAACATGTCCTCAAGCTTCTGTATAGTCCGCTCTGCTTGCCCGTCGGTCTGAGGGTGAAAAGTTGTGCTAAGATTTACCTGCATGCCCAAACCTTGCTGAAATATCTTCCAAAAGTTGGCCGTGAACTGAGCCCCTCGATCAGAAATGATTGAGACTGGAGTACCATGCAACCCGGACTATTTCCTTGATATACAACTGAGCATACTGTTCCGCTGTGTCGGTAGATTTGACTGGCAAGAAGTGCGCTGATTTCGTGAGTCAATCCACGATCACCAAAATTGAGTCGAACTTGCGCGGAGTGCGCGGTAACCCTACCACAAAATCCATGTTGATCATTTCCCATTTCTATAGTGGAATTTCTATGCTTTGAGCCAACCCACCGGGCCTTTGATGTTCGGCCTTCACTTGTTGACAGTTCGGACATCTTGCCACAAAGTCTGCCACCTCCTTTTTCATGTTATTCCACCAATAAACTCCCTTGAGATCATGATACATTTTTGTAGAACCTGGGTGCACAAAATACCTGGAAGTGTGAGCTTCCGCCATGATCCTTTCCCGAAGACCGTCAATATCCGGAACACATAGGCGGCCTTGGTACCGTAGGGTACCATCATCCATGCCAAAGGAAAAAGCTGTGGTCTTGTGTTTATGAATCCTCTCTTTCAATTGTGCTAATAATGGATCGTTGAATTTCTTCTCTTTCACCTCCGCCACAAGCAACGATTCAGCCCTATTCTGCATAATTATCCCTCCTTCATTAAAGTTCGCAAGGCGAACTCCCAAACTAGCCAATTGATGAACCTCCCGGGCCAACGGCCTTTGATACGCCTTTAAATGAGCCAAACTTCCCATGGACTTTCGACTAAGAGCATCTGCCACAACATTAGCCTTTCTTGGGTGATAGAGAATATCAATGTCATAGTCCTTGAGTAACTCTAGCCATCTTCTTTGTCTCAGATTCAACTCCTTCTGCTTGAAAATATATTGAAGGCTCTTGTGGTCCGTGAATACATCCACATGGACCCAATATAAATAATGTTGCCAAATCTTTAGCGCAAACACCACTGCTGCAAGCTCTAAGTCATGGGTTGGATAATTCTTT
>NW_017682888.1:0-9181 GCF_001879085.1 Nicotiana attenuata | reverse complement strand
ACCAAAAAAGAAGAAAAAGGAAACAGTTTGTAGTCACTTAAGTAGGGTGGTAAAATGGTTAAAAAACAGTTAACCATTCATATTATCCACTAAAAAATGAGTTGGTTAATAAGCTTTTTAAAAACGGCATGGTTAAGAACCATATTATCCATTTAGAAAATAGATAACCAATGGATAAGTAATGAGTTTAACTCTTACATTTGTAGAACTCAAATTGGGGGTTCCTCAAGTTTGGGAGACTAGCAATTCTCCCAAAAGTGATCATATTCATAAAGCCATGGATAATATAGCTACCCATATTATCCGTTGGTTAATCCGTTTTTTATCTGTATTAAATATGGGTCTGGTCGGATAATTAATCCATTTTTCATTGACCCGTTTTCGACCCGTCCCATATCCGACCCGATCCGCTCGTTTGCCACCCCTACTTACAGTACACCGTCGCCTCCACCAATACTTACTCTCTCTGTCAATGCTTCCACCTATGCCAATGCATCGTATATCTAGATTCACCATCTAACGAAACCATGTATGTATTGACAAGGGGAAAAGAGAGATGGAGAGATTGAAGAAATGTAGTTGGCTTAAGGTAAGAACCTAACTTTGTGTGCTTTTTAAGGGGGAGATATTTAGAAGAAGTAATTTTTGTGCACTGTTGTATTTGTATACTCTTGTGTTGTTATTTGCTAAGTACTTAATAAATGTTAATGAAAAGCTGAGAATATTAAAGCAAGTGGTTTGGAGAAGCAGAAACAAATAAGTTTCTGTATTAGAATATGTGAACAACACTATGGACACCTTTGGTCTGGCCCTTCCCCGGACCCCACTATGCGCGGGAGCTTAGTGTACCGGGCTGCCCTTTACTTTGGACACCTTTGGAGCTAAAGACAAAAGCTTTTCAGTTTTGAGCTTCAGTGCTAATGTGCAAGTTAGAGAGGTAACGTATGTATTAAGCCTTAAAAAAGTTGACAACTTGTTACCTATCCAAAGAAAATAACAACTTGTATGTGATACAGTTCAATCTTACAATTTGTCATGCCTGCCAATTCAAGTGTATATTGAGTACATGTTGCTTCATTCGCTAATCTGTAGATCCTTTACTGCAGAAGTATAAAGAGAGAGATGGCTGCATATGTTGCACTGACTTCTCTAATCGGAACAATACAACAGCTTCAGCTTTTGCATTCAAACTTAAATCTAAGGGACACTAGTTTGAAAAGTTTGAATTTACTCTACGAAAAGGTTGATTCTCTGCACGAGCTCCTTGATAATTCTGATGCTGAACAAACTGAGAATTTGCACGCTGAAGTCAAACATATAGCAAATGAAGTAGAAGATGAAGTTGAATCACAGATGCAAGTGGTAATGGATGAACAACATGATGGACTCCATCAACAGGAAGCCCTCGAGAGTTTTTTTGAGATCTTACAACGAGCTATAGAAAAGGTTGATTCCCTCAAGGAAGGACTCATCAAACACAGTCAAAATAACAATTTGCAAGCCGGAAATTCCTCGCTTTGTGATTCAAGTTCACCAAGATTGCATGCTCCAACCCTTGAGAACGATATGGTAGGGTACGACATTGAACAAGCAGACATGCTGAGTCAACTTACCGGAGGCTCAGCTCCATTGGAAGTCATCTCTGTTACAGGTATGGGTGGCATTGGTAAGTCAACTTTTGCCAAAAATCTGTCTTCTCATCCCTCAATTTTGAGCTTCTTTGATATTCGTGGATGGGTTACTGTGTCTGAGGACTATAGTTTTAGAAAGACGCTTTTAGGCCTCCTTAAAGATGCTAATACTGCAAAGGAAGAAGAGCTTGAAAACAAAAGCGATCAAGTACTAGCAGATCGCTTGAAGAAAGGTTTAAAGGGTCGAAGGTATTTTATTGTTGTGGATGACATATGGAGCAAGGAAGCTTGGGATGATATTAGACTGTGTCTTCCAGACTATGGTGTAAGAAGTCGGGTATTGTTGACCACTCGAGACGTTGAGGTTGCTCAATATGCTAGCTTTTCTAAGGATCCTTTCAGGATGCATTTACTTAACCCAGATGACAGTTGGAATTTGTTTTATCAAAAAGCATTTGCAGAAAATTGTTTTCCAGTTGAATTTGAGAATGTTGGAAAGGAGGTTGCAATAAACTGCAAAGGATTACCACTTATGATTGCTGTGGTTGCCAAGATTCTCTCTAGCAAGAGGACATTGGATGAGTGGAGAAAAGTAGCTCAAAGTGTGAGCTCATTAGCAGACGTTGATGCTTATCGACAATGCTCAGGAGTGCTAGCTTTAAGCTACAATCATCTTCCTTCTTATTTGAAAGGTAGCTTTCTGTATTTTGGACTTTTTCCAAAAGCTAGTGAAATTTCTGTGGGAAAGTTAATTAGATTATGGATTGCAGAAGGACTCCTAAAAGTAAAGGGGACGGAGAGATTGGAAAAAGTGGCTGCTAGTCATTTGGATTATCTTATTGATAAAAGTCTAGTTATTGTTAGCAAGCGAAGTATGGATGGGGAAATCATGACATGTTTGATTCATGATCTTGTACATGATTTCTGCTTGAGAGAAGCCGACCGCCAGGGTCTTTTGTATATTGAGAATACCGATAATGCTGGACCTGGATTAGTTTTCCCTCAAGGTTGTAGGTGGATTTTAAGAAAATCAGAGCGCTCCACTCATTTTAGCAGTCGATTCTATAATCTTGATCATAGCAAATTACGTTCGTTGTCTCTTTACCCTTCTGATATGTTCCTTAACATAGCACACTTTCATTTCAAACTTCTTAGGGTATTGGACATGGAGGAAAATCGTTTTTTCGATTTCCCCATAGCTATACTAGACCTAGTTTTTTTAAGGTATTTGGCATTGACGTTTAAAAGGTCTGGACAATTACCAATCTCTAAACTTCTGAATTTACAAACTCTCATTGTTCGGCCACTATCATACATTAGTGATTGGAGCCTGTCCTTACCAAATGAAATTTGGAAATTATCTCAGTTAAGGCATCTCCATTGCTGGTGTATGTATTTGGAATCTCCTCAGACGGTATCAGGAAATAAGGTGAAGAACTTGGTTTTGGAAAACTTACAAACTGTTTCTGGGTTGACACCTTCTTGTTGTACAAAGGAAATATTTGAAGGGATTAAGAAAGTAAGGAAATTGGAAATTGCTGGTAAAGCAGAGGAATTTTATAGTATGATGGGATGGGAAAATAATCTTAAATATTTAAAAGAGCTAGAGACACTAAATGTTGCAGTTTGGCATCGTCTTGTTATGTTCATGTCCAACGCTGTGCCGCGTTCAATAAATCCAAGTCCAGGTTCTTTCCCACCAAATCTCAAGAAGTTGACACTTAGCGGTACTTGTCTTCCATGGAACTGCATGAACATTTTTAGCAAGTTGCCCAATCTCGAGGTGCTAGAATTGAAGGATCATGCCTTCGTTGGCATTGAGTGGGAAGTAACAGAGATGGGCTTTCCAAAATTGAAGTTCTTACTCCTTGAGCATCTGTTTCTTAGTTATTGGACAGCCACCGATGATTACTTCCAATGCCTTGAGCGTGTATACATCAGAGATTGCGTATACTTACAAGAGATCCCAGAAGGATTTGCAGATAGTGTGACACTGCAGCTAATTGAGTTACATAAATGCTGTCTTTCTCTGGTGATTTTTGCGGAGCAGATCCAGGAAATGCATGAGGAATTGGGAAACAACTTGCTTAAAGTTTATGCCTTTGAATCATGTAAGTAAATCTCATCGACAATGAACTTTCAGTACTCATTAAGTGTTTTAGTTTTTGTGCTAGAGCATTAGCTTAGAATTAACCTAATGACTGTGATAGGATTAAGATTTCTTCTGTTTTAAGGGTCAAATGTTTTCTCCAAATAGAAATGAGATAATTATGCTCTCTTTCATAGGCTTTTCACAATTGTTTTTAAGAAACAAATGATTTTCTGAGAAGTGAGAACAGGAGCAATGTTTTGTCTGCAATTTTCTGTTGGGATTCTTTTGCAGTTCGATCCCCAATGTTTTTCTCTATTTTCATTTAAAGCAAACCATAACAGGGTTCAAATAATTGATCCCAAACACTACACAAATTCCATTTACTGAACGCAACTACTTCAGTTCTTCAGCATGAAGGAGTAACCCTTCTCTTCAAGCTGGCTCGAATGAAAATGCAACGCTCGAAGTCAATCAGATCAGAAACTGTGTAAAATGGAAATTCAATGGAATCTTTGCTGGTAAGACGCATTTCACTGGTTTTTTTGATATTTCTTATTTTACATTTTGTTATGTCTGGCAGTTCGATACATGTTGGTTGTCTGAAAATTCTTGTATGGTTGCTCTCTGTCAATGCGTTAATTGAGCCACTTTATGTTGTCTTTATTTTCTTTGATAAACTAAGCTCATACTATCTTGTACAGTTTGCTTATGCTCTTAATGTACATTTATATGAATGGAAGAAAGAGGCCTGGTTTCAAATTGTAGGGAGATTTGTGAAAGTACAAGGGGGGGGGGGGGGGGATTGTATCCTTTTTAAAATCTTAGTAGACTTCACAGAAATGGTAGTCAACTAAAGCAGATGTTCAAGCACAACTAGATACTGTGCAGAAAGATATAGTGCAGGAAATGTAAATGACACGCCATGTTTTTATACTGGTTCGAAACTAATGTAGTACCTAATCTAGTCCCTTGGATTTCAAGACGGTTATCCTCTGTAAGCTCTTTGGTAATGACTTGAGTACAATCTTTGGTGCTTTTTCCTTCGCTCATCACATACAGTTTCAGCAATGGTTTTCCTAATCTCTCACCAACGACGACACTTTGATACAGTGCCTCTCTAATTTTTTCTCTTTTTGTTTTTTTACAAACTAAATCTACTAAATAGTGAATACAATTTTTTTTTTAGTTAGAGATTGACTTGTTGGGTAGACAACGGTATATCGGGAGAAATTCAAAAATAGCCAGATTTACCACTGGTCGTTGAAAAATAGCCAAGTTTCAAAAGTCATCGAAATTTAGCCACTTTAAATCTGAGCGAAAACACTGTTCAAAATCCGGAAAAATACGCCCGCAAATTTTACGGGAGTTCCAGCATAAGTATGCTTGAACTCCGTAAATTTACGGAGTTCCAGGATAACTATGCTGGACTCCGCAATTTACGGAGTTCAAGCATAATTATGCTGGAACTCCCGCAAATTTTACGGGAGTTCCAGCAAGTATAATTGTCCAGTATAATATACTGGAGTTTGGAGCACTGGTGCTCCAGTCTCCCGCAAATTTTACAGGAGTTAGCAAAGTATACCGGTCCAGCATAGTATGCTGGAGTTCGTACACAAATGCACCAGAACTCCCGTATATTACACTGGACCGGTTCCTGTTGCAGCAAAATAGTGGCTATTTTTCATTGACTTGATAAACGCTGGCTATTTTTCATTGACCAGTGTGAAAACTGGCTATACCATGATATTTTAAACGGTATATCCCTTCATCTTTTGGTTGTAGAAATATGTTAGGAACAACAAACCTATTGAAAGGTTCCTTGCTTATCTATTTTCTCCTACTTGTATACCAGGGCTTTCCCCACAGCGTTAACAAAGTTATTACAATTAATTTCCTGAAAAGGTGGCACATGAAATGTTGCAAAGAAAAAAGAAAGAATTGTGCCTCCTACATCAATGATAAGTAGGAGATCGTACGTTTTTATACAATTATAGCTTGGTTGAAATAAAATATGTTTGAATCATATAATCTATGTGGATATGTGTTGCTTATAAAGAAAGGGTTTTGAGTTCTAATTTCTAAACTGTTTTCATTTTATGTAAGGATGTCAAATGGGCGGTTTGGGTCAATTTTGGGCGGGTCAAAATGGGTTGAGTCAATATTTGACCCGCCCAAAAGTTACTTGGGCTAAGATGGGTTGGGTCAAGATGGGTTAAAATTCGGGTCATAACCCAACCCGCCCAACTCTTATTAAACTTTAATTAATATGTGTTATTTTCTTATAAATTGTATAATTACTAAATAAGGCTTTTTTGCTTTTGTTATGGTCATATTTAAAATATTAAACAAAAAATAAAATTATTTCTAAGATATTTTGACAAACTTACTCATGGATCAATTTGGGCTAAAAATTAGCCCAACTTTAAATGGGTTGAGATGGGTTGGGTCAAGATGGGCTAAGTTTAATAAATGGGCTGGTTAATAACCAACCCAACCTTGGGCGGGTTGGGCGGGTCATTTGGGCTTGGGCCAAATTTGACAGCCCTAATTTTATGTTTACTCGAGACGAAGTGTAGAAAGATTCAAAGAACACCAAAGGCGGAGCCAAGATTGAAGTTTGTGGGTTCGGAATTCTAGTGGGTTCTAAATTAACAATTTGCACATATTAAATAAATTTCTTAAGATAAATACAGAGTTTGGATCAAAATTACTGTGTTCAGCCGAACCCACATATTGAAGCTAGCTCCGCTCCTGAGGATCATCCAGATGAAGATACAGAGGAAGATGCGCAAATGAGTTTTGCGGTAGACCAGCGAGGAAGATGTAACTTATGCCTGCTATATGCTTGTGTTCTCTTTCTTGGTTTCTCTTTGAACTTTTCATGTCATATCTCCTGAAATGTTCCTCATTAAGAAGATTTGAAATTTATGGTTAAAATTGTGCTTGTTTTGTAAGAAAAATGGAGGTGGACGTGATCAATGCCCCACAAGTACCAAAGGATAAAAGAATGGAGAGCTATTTCTTCAGCTGGATACCTCTACAAAGCCAAACATGCTACCTTTGTTATTGGCAAAGGTTGCTGCTTGAAGAAAAACAAATACGAAGCTTCGTTCCTATAGAAGAAGAGGCGATCAGAATGGCACCTGAGTACATTCAGAATCTCAATTTTTCAGAAACAAGCATTCTGCTCTTATAGACCAATATTTTTAGCAGGTATGGAAATCCGAAATCGGAGCAGACAGAGGTGAAAGTGGGATGAATATGCTACTACGACAGTTGTAGAGGTTCAAAGAAAGACATGAACTACTTGTTAAAAATAGTAATAAACTTGTTTCCATTTGTCCACATTTGTTTAGATTTGTTTACATTAATTTAATGTTTCCATACATATAGTTAGAAAAGAGTGAGGTGTGGACATGTGTGAATTTGTGTGAACTAGTGTAGGCATGTATGGACTAGTGTGTACATGTGTGGACTTAATTAATATGTACACATGAAGTTTAGGCTAGATACATGTAGGAGTTCTACTATAAATACCCATGTATGCTAGCCATTTGGTGCAAGTGAAGTTGAATAGAAATCATCCTTTCCTCCACCTCTCTAATAGTGAGTTTTGAGTGTTTGTTTAGTTGTCTTGCTCTCCCAAAAATTTCTAACATTTCGTATCAGAGCCAGTGTGTTGAGAGACAACCAAACTTGGAGAAAAGATGACAAACACTAATAGAACACCATTCCAAGTTTCTATGCTCACAAAAGAGAACTATGAGAATTGGTGTATTCGAATGAAGGCCTTGCTTGGTGCCTATGATGTTTGGGAACCGGTAGAGTCTGGAGTTGATGGAGCGGAAGATGCCGCTGCCACAAATAAGAAAGATCAAAATGCACGCACTCTCATCCATCAAGGTTTGGATGACAAGATGTTCCAGAAGGTTGCAAATGCGACAACCTCCAAGCAAGCATGGGACATTCTTCAAACTTCCTTTAAAGGTTTGGACAAAGTGAAAAAGGTTCGTCTCTAGACCTTAAGAGGAGAGTTTGAATCATTGCATATGAAAGAAAATGAATATGTTTCAGATTACACACTACTAGAATTCCTGCAAAAAGCGACCAAGCTTTAGCGACCAACGTTGGTCTGTCAAGAAAAGCGACCAAAGTTGGTCGCTAAACTGGTGAAAATAATAAAATAATAATTTTAAATAAATTAGCGACCAACGTTGGTCGCCACTTGGTCGAAAATTTTGTCAAACTGTTGACCGGAATAGTCAGACTTGCTTGGTCAAAGAATTACTCAGATTAGCAACCAACGTTGGTCACTTCATGGGACCCACCTATTAAATTTTAATAATTATATTATTATTTTTAAAAAATAATAAAATATAAATAAATAAAATTTAATATTAGCGACCAAAGTTGGTCGCTATATAAAGAGTAAACAGATTGAGACCAACTTTGATCGCTAATTTGGGACCCAGTTATAAAATTTTAATAATTATAATTTTGTTTAAAAAAAATTATAAAATATAAATAAATATAATTCAACTTTAGCGACCAATGTTGGTCGTTCAGTAGAATATAGACCAACTTTGGTCGCTAACCTGGGACCCAGTTAATATTTTAAAAATTATATGAAAGATAAATAAATCTGATTTAAATTTAGCGTCCAACTTGGGTCGCTAATTTAAAATTATGTATGTTTAGCAACCAAAGTTGGTCGCTATTTAGGTCACCATTGGTCAAAATTAAAAATCACTTTTGTATTTACTAAATAAATAATATAAATGTTAGCCGTTAACACTTTTGTAATACAAGGGATGAATAGTACTACGAAGCGTGCGTGTGTGTGTCTCTCTCTCTCTCTCTCTCTCTCTCTCTCTCTATATATATATATATATATATATATATATATATATATATATATACTTACGCTATACTATGCACTAAGTATAAGTGTATTACATAATATTATATCGAATATAGCTTATATATATATACTTTACTATGCACTAAGTATAAGTGTATTAGGTAATGTTATATCCAATATATATACTTACGCTATACTATGAACTAAGTATAAGTGTAGTAGGTAATATTATATCGAATATAGCTTATATATATATAATATATATACTTACGCTATACTATGCACTAAGTATAAGTGTATTACGTAATATTATATCGAATATATGTACTTACGCTATACTATGCACTAAGTATAAGTGTATTAAGTAATATTATATCGAATATAACTTTTATATATATATATATATATATATACACACACACACACTTACGCTATACTATGCACTAAGTATAAGTGTACTAGGTAATGTTATATCGAATATATATACTTACGCTATACTATGCACTAAGTATAAGTGTATTAGGTAATATTATATCGAATATAGCTTATATATATATAATATATATACTTACGCTATACTATGCACTAAGTATAAGT
>NW_017682887.1:0-9181 GCF_001879085.1 Nicotiana attenuata | reverse complement strand
TGACCCAAAACAGCCCCAACCGCAACGTCACTTGCATCGCACATGAGCTCGAAGGGTAAGCTCCAACATGGTGCGGTAATGATCGGGGTAGCGGTCAACTTAAGCTTGAGAAGCTCAAATGCTTGCATACATCCTTCATCAAACACAAACTTGGCATCTTTTTCAAGTAGCTTGCACAAGGGGTTTACCACCTTCGAGAAATCCTTTATAAACCTCCGGTAAAACCCCGCGTGCCCAAGAAAACTCCTCACCCCTTTGACGGAAGTGGGAGGAGGAAGCCTTGAAATCACATCTATCTTGGCCTTGTCAACTTCAATCCCATGTTTTGAAATTTTGTGGCCCAACACTATGCCCTCTTCAACCATGAAGTGGCATTTTTCCCAATTAAGAACGAGATTTGTGTCTTCACATCAGGCCAAGACTCTATCCAAATTACCCAAACACTTTTCAAATGAATCACCAACCACACTAAAATCATCCATAAAGACCTCCAAAATATCTTCCACCATATCGGTGAAAATAGCCATCATGCCTCGTTGGAATGTCGCCGGAGCATTGCATAGACTGAACGACATCCGAGAGAAAGCAAAGGTGCCATATGGACAAGTAAAAGTGATCTTCTCTTGGTCCTCCGGAGCGATTAAGATTTGATTATACCCCGAGTAGCCATCCAAAAAGCAATAAAAAGCACGCCTCGCAAGGCGATCAAGCATTTGGTCAAGGAATGGCAAAGGGAAATGATCCTTGCAGGTCACCTTATTCAGTTTCCGGTAGTCCATGCATACCCTCCATCCGGTAACGGTCCGAGTAGGAATAAGTTCATTGTTGTCATTTGTCACCACCGTCATCCCACCCTTCTTCGACACACATTGCACCGGAGAAGTCCATGAGGTATCGGAGATAGGGTACACAACCCCGGCATCCAACCATTTTATCACTTCTTTCTTCACCACCTCTTGCATTGCCTCGTTCAATCTTCTTTGATGCTCCAAAGAGGGTTTTGCATCATCCTCCAAAATGATTTTGTGCATGCAGAATGCCGGGCTTATTCCCCGAATGTCGGCCAATGTCCACCCAATTGCTTTCTTCCTCCTTTTGAGAACCGCCAAAGTGGCGTCTACCTGCAAGTTAGTGAGGCAAGAAGAAAGAATAACTGGTAAAGTAGAATTTGAGCCCAAGAACTCATACCTGAGGTGTGGAGGAAGTGGTTTCAACTCCAACACCAGTGGCTCCTCAATAGATGGCTTTGTTGGTGGAGTTTTCCGATTTTCAAGATCCAAAGACAATTTCCTAGGCTCATAAGAATACGAGCCCATACCATGTAAAGCATTCACGCACTCCACTCTACTAGCACCATCATTGACATCAAGATTTAGAAGCACGGCCTCAAGGGGATCCTCCACGTTAATCATAGAACTTGTGTTATCCACGATCACAGCTATGACAATGTCCACAAATGAGCACACCTCGGTGCTATTGGGTTGCTTTATGGATTTGCAAACATGGAAGACGACCTTCTCATCCCCCACTCGGAAAGTTAGCTCACCCGCTTCAATGTCCACCAATGCCTTCCCCGTTTCAAGGAAAGGTCTCCCTAGAATAATTGGGACCTCATAGTCCACCTCGCAATCCAATATCACAAAGTCCGCTAGCAATATAAATTTGTCCACCCGGACAAGCATATAATCCACAATACCCAAAGGTCGCTTCATTGATCTATCCTCCATTTGTAATCTCATGGAAGTTGGGCTAGGAGGCCCAATTCCCAATGTCTTGAAAACCGAGTAGGGCATTAAGTTGATACTCGCCCCTAGATCACATAAAGCCTTGGCGAAATCCACACTACCGATAGTGCAAAGGATAGTGAAAGCACCGGGATCCTCCAACTTGGGAGCCATTGAATGTACTATATCACTGACTTGGTAGGTCATCTTGATAGTCTCACAATCCATAGAACGCTTCTTTATGACCAAGTCTTTCATGAACTTTGCATAGCCCAGCATTTGTTCAAGGGCTTCCACCAAGGGCACATTTATGGACAAGCTCTTCATCATATCAATGAACTTTTTGAACTGATTATCCTTTATCTGCTTTGCAAGCCTTTTAGGATAGGGTGGAGGTGGCCTTGGCAAAGGAGCCTTGGATTTTGGCATAACCGGCTCCGGCATGTCAATCAC
This sequence comes from Nicotiana attenuata, assembly GCF_001879085.1. Lineage (NCBI taxonomy): Eukaryota > Viridiplantae > Streptophyta > Magnoliopsida > Solanales > Solanaceae > Nicotiana > Nicotiana attenuata. The sequence continues at coordinate 7,004 of NW_017682887.1, read as the reverse complement.
GTGTTCCCTAGACGGGTTCACGGCATCTTGAGTTTTCACCTCGGCCTCATTAATATCAATCCTCACTTCATTATTCACATTGTCATCTACCACATCTTCAACTACCAAGGGAACTCCGTCTTCTTGCAACTCAACATCATCATCCACAACTTGCTTTTGTTTCGAGGCATTCACATCACCGCCTCTCCCACTTCTTGTTGTAACCGCCATGACATGATTGTTCCCACCCTTAGGGTTCACTACCATATCACTTGGTAGAGCACCCTTCGGGGAGTATTCAATGACTGAGAGATTTGGCCTAATTGCACCTCCAAATTTCTAATGGAAGTGTTGTGAGAAGACAATTGAGCATCCGAATCCGCATTATTCTTCATCATTTGTTCGAACATCATTTCAATTCTACCCATATCATTGCTAGAAGAACTCGGACCTTGTGAAGGGAATGGGGGTGGATTGTTCGATTGTTGGTACATTGGGGCCTTTGAAAGCCTTGCCCCTGATTGCCTTGATTGTTGTTCCATCCACCTTGATTGTTGTTGTTCCCCCAGTTTCCTTGATTGTTCCGATTGTTGTTTTGATTTACCCAATTCGAGTTTTGATTATTGCTTCCCCAATTGTTGTTCCCTTGTTGGTGATTTTTCCAATTAATGTGGCCTTGTTGTTGATTTCCCCAATTACCTTGGGATCTCCATTGGTCTTGGTTAGAAGAGTTGCCTCTTTGGCCTTGAAAATTGTTCACATATTGTACCTCTTCATTTTGCTCATCATACCCATCATTTTGAAACCCATCACATGCACCATCAAATTGCTCAGAATTCTCTTGGTTTTGTTGCCTTCTTCGCCTTCTCTAGTTCACTACAATATTCACACCCTCCATGGCATTCACTTGGCGAGGATTTTGGACTTGTTGCAACTGTGCCTTAGCCAATTGGTTCATAGTAGTTGTCAACTCCGCTATAGCTTGCCCATGGTCATGTAATTCCTTGTGCAAATGAATAACCGTAGGGTCACCTTGAGGAACATTGGTCCTACTTTGCCATGCAGAGGATGTATCTGCCATCTCATCAAGAATGGCACAAGCTTCATCATACGTCAACTTCATAAAATTACCCCCGGCCAATTGGTTCACTATGCATTGATTTGTAGTATTGATGCCCCGGTAGAAAGTTTGTTGCAACATATTCTCCGTCATCTCATTATTGGGGCATTCCTTCACCATTGTTCTATACCGCTCCCAAATCTCATGCAAAGATTCTGTGGGCTCTTGCTTGAAGGCCAATATCTCATCTCGAAGTGCCGCCATATGCCCGAGTGAGAAGAATTTAGCAATAAACTTATCCGCCAACTCATCCCAAGTTGTGATGGAATGCTTGGGGAGTCTCTCTAGCCAATCCAATGCTTTCCCCCGAAGTGAGAATGGGAAAAGTCTCAATCTAAGAGCATCCTCGGACACATTCGTATGCTTGCTCCCCCAACATGTATCCACAAACCCCTTGAGATGTTTGTAGGCATTTTGATCCGCAGCGCCCATGAAATACCCACGCTACTCAAGTAAGGTCAACATCACATTAGTTATCCGAAAATTGCCCGCCCGGATTCTAGGTGGGACAATAGCACTTGCATATCCTTGGTTCGGTAGCACCCGAGGGACTGCTCTTGGAGGTGGCAGAGGAGGGTCTGGGACATTTTCATTAGCATTGGCCTGGCGGCCTCATCGTGGTCCGGGAGGTACAAGAGGCACCTCCTCTTCTCGAATATCATCAACCTCCTCCCCCGCAAGAACATTTCCAAAAGGGTCATTAGCATTTAAAGCCATTTGGTACCTGAAGTATTCACACACACAAATTAGTAACAAAGAAGTAAAGAAGAACAATACACAAAACTAACTAAATAGATAGCCAAAACCGTTAGCTCCCCGGCCACGGCGCCAAAAAGTGATCGCAGCCTACTCCAAACCACTAAAAAGTAGCGAGAGAGGGTCGCAATAACTTTTACCCGATTTATGGGTCGGGCGATTTCCTCAGGGAGCTAGGAATGGAGTCGAGTATCTATTTAGGTTGGAATTGCGTATTTGTTCCAAATATCACTTCTATTCATACTTGGTGTTTCTTTATATTCTACTATGATCAAACTACAAATTATAATTGCAACTAGATTAAGCTAAGAGTAAATTGCTACAAGTTGTATCTAATGGTTTAAAAGGCACTAGGGTAGTGACTTTCACCTAGGTGGCTAATTGACGGGTAATTGCATCCAAAGCACGATTGACATGATTGGGGAATATGTTATAACTGTTGCTCGATACTACCCACTATACACCTCTCGGTAAAAAGAATGGTTTTACCCAATTGACTTTCTCAAGACCAATTAGGTATGCGTATTTGCCCAAGCAACTAGGGTTCAATTCGGGTAATTACTCTCTCGAGGTTTAACCCTTTAATTGGGACTATCAGATCTCTTGAGTCCATCCCAATTCCTTGTCGAGTCATCTTTGGAGACTTAGGCTCTCTTTCTCAAGAAGAGCCCAAGTCAACTTAGCACAAACTAGTGTTTGCAACCACTATTTCATAAATTAAACCATAAAATTGACCCAAATAACAAACACCCATAGTCAATCTAACCTTAAATCACAACACCCATCAATTACCCACACTAGAGTTGAGCCACAACCCTAGCTAACGGGTCTAGTTACTCATGCTTGAAGACAAAATCAGAGAAATAGATGAAGAGAAAGACATATTAATTAATTACTAAAGTAAATAAAAAGATCCAATGATTAAAACTACATAAAAACGCCCAAAATGGCTAAGAAAAGTCTTCTCACGAGCGCAGCTAACGTCTCATAATATCTGATACCCTAAAAATGGAAAAATGTTCTATTTATACTAAGCTGGAATAACTGGACAAAATTGCCCCTGCGGGGTTAGTGCAGACCGCACAAAATGGTGTGCGGCTGCACTAGGCTCTTGAACTTGAAATCTTGACTCTCTGAATCCCAGGCTCCGCGGACCGCACAGAATGTCCTGCGGCTGCGGAGGCTTCTAGCGCGGTCCGCACAAAGTCGACCACGGACCGCACAGTTGAATCTTTCCACTTGGCATCTCTCTAAACCTTACCTCTGCGGACCGCACCGAATGGTAGTGCGGTCGCGGAGGTCCACCGCGGACAGCACAAAGTTTAGTGCGGCCGCATTGCTTCGAAGCCTGAAATGCTGAGTCTCTGAATCTCTCTAGTGCGGACTGCACAAAACCTTCTGCGGCCGCACTGCCTTGATGCCTGAAAATCCAACTCTCTGAATCTCCCTAGTGCGGACCGCACAAAATGTAGTGCGGACAGCACTAGGCCTGTTTCTCCTGAGTTTTGTCTTGTCTTTGGTACTTGTGCAGGTTTCACTCCTTTTGAGCCGATTTTCAACATCTTGTCACTTTGTTTATCAAACCTGCAATCAAGCACAACTTATGAGCCTTTTGGGACTATTTTGTATGAATTTATAATCAAAGCATAAGTACAAAGGAGTATAAAATGCGTCAAAATCCCTAGTTATCAATGGCGCCTACTAGTGAAAGCTAGGTAAGCCAACCATTTGAATTATTTACCTTTTTCCCATTTGAATCCCTTAGCAATTAAGAACCAACATTTTATAAACAGCGGAATTTAATAAGCGGAAGAACAATATATAACCATTTAAACATTACCAATAAAATTTCTTAAACATAGACTACCCAGAACTGGTGTCACAATTTCACAATCTGTCTAGGAATACTACAAATATAGGTCTGAAAGATTAATACAATGCTGTCTCTGGTTCACATGAAAGAAACAGAATGAAAAGATAGAAGGAGACGCTAGGGCCTGTGGACACCAGCAGGACTCTCTCGGGTTGCCTGTTGGACTGAAGGTAGCAACCTCACAGTGGTCAAAAAGCTACATCACTCGGATCTGCACACAGTGCAGAGTGTAGTATCAGCACAACCGACCCCATGTGCTGGTAAGTGCCTAGCCTAACCTCGGCGAAGTAGTGACGAGGCTAGGACCAGACTACCAAATAAACATGTGCAGTTAAATCATATATAGCGGAAAAATACAGGCAGAACTTCACAATTAAAGATAGGGAGGGGGAATCATGCTGCGGGGTACAACAAGTATCAACAGAAAACCAACAGTTAAAGGTAGAGAAACCATAACTCAGTTATCAATAAAAATGAGGAAATCAAAGACAAGTGCACGGCATCACCCTTCTTACTTTAACACACTCTCACAAATAACATGCACGGCATCACCCTTCGTGCTTTAACGCTCTCTCACAAATTTTGTGCACGGCATCACCCTTCATGCTTTAAACTCTTCCTCATCCAAGAAACAATCGCAAAGCAATTTGGGTCAAGGGAATTAATAACATCACAATAAAATCAAATAATGACAGAAAATTAGTAAATAAACGTAAAGAACACCATAACTCAATTATCAGCAAGAATCAGGAAAATCAAAGACAAGTGCACAGCATCACCCTTCGTGCTTTTACTCTCGTCCTTACCATAAGAATCAATATAATCGGTACGTCATCACCCTTCGTTCTTTTACCTCACATAATCATGGCGCGGAATGATCCTACGTGCATTATCACTCATATAAAGGGATAGTTGTACATCGTGCGACACGACATCACCCTTCGTGCATTAACACTCTCTCACAAATATCACGCACGAAATCACCCTTCGTGATTTACACTCTTCCTCACCTAAGCAACAACCACAAAGTAATAAGGGCAAGGGGATCAATAAAATCACAATAAAATCCCGGCAAGGGAACAATAGTACAACAATACTATCCCGACAAGAGAAACAATATCAAAAGCAATAACATCCCGGCAAGGGAACAATAGTACAACAATACTATCCCGATAAGAGAAACAATATCAAAAGCAATAACATCCCGGCAAGGGAGATAACATTTAAAACAACAATATCCCGGCAAGGAAGACAATATCATAATCCTCTTCTCTTTTCACATTTACTTCACAACTCAATTCACAACTTGGGCCAATGCTCTAAAATGTTCAATTGCCAATAATACTTCCACAAATCATCTTACAACTTGAGCCAACGCTCTTCAATGCTCAATTACCAATATTACTTTCACAAGCCTTGTTCAACAATAGAAATCATCACAGAAGGCATGAACAATACAAAACGGAGTCACATTAATCATAATCTAAGACTTACGGGCATGCTTGAGACCAACGTATAGATACTCGTCACCATGCCTATACGTCTTACTCAACAATTAACACATAGCAAATAAGACACAACTCCTAATCCCTCAAGCTAAGGTTAGACCAAACACTTACCTTGATGCCACGAACTCAATTCAAGCCTCAACTACCGCTCTACCTCTTGTTTCCACCACCAATTCGCTTGTATAATCGATTTGGAGAAGAACTTTTCTTTGGAAAATCGCCCAAGAGAGTTTATGTTTTGAAAGACTTTGAAAAATGAAAGATTTCGGCGAAGTCATGAATTTGTAGGTCGCAGATGTCGCAATTACGACCAGGGTTCGCAATTGCGAACCCTTCAGAACCTGCTAACTTCGCAAATGCGAAGATTTTGTCGCATTTGCGACACTGAAGGAAATCCGGTCCACTTCGCATTTGCGATGGACCTTTAGCATTTGCGATATCACATTTGCGATGAACATGTCGCATTTGCGACCAAGGTAACCCAGGTCTTCTTCGCATTTGTGATAGGTGTTCGCATTTGCGGGCTCGCATTTGCGATCCAGGCTTCACATTTACGAAGCCTGCAGACCTGCAACATACCAGCTGAAAACCTGCAACTTCCTAAGTTCAATTCCACTCTGTGGCCTATCCAAAACTCGCCCGCGCCCTCGGGGCTCCAAACCAATCATGCACACTAACCTAAAAATATCATACTGACTTGCTCGTGCAATCAAATCATCAAAATAACATCAACAACTATGGATTTAGCATCAAAATCAAAGAAAACCTCAAGAACTTTCAAAGTTTCAAATTTTACAACTAAGGTTCCGAATCACGTCACATGACCTCCGTTTCTTACCAAATTTTACATGCTCAACTTAAATAACATATAAGACCTGTACCGGGCTTCGGAACCAAAATACGGGCCTGATACCATCAAATTCAAACATATTTCATTTCCAAAAACTCATATATATTCCCGAAAACAATTTTCTTTGAAAATTTATTTCTCGGGCTTGGGTCCTCGGAATTCGATTCCGGGCATATGCCCAAGTCCCATATTTTCCTACAGACCCTCCGGGACCGCCAAATCACGGGTCCAGGTCCGTTTACCCAAAATATTGACCGAAGTCAACTTAAATTTATTTTGAAAGCAAAATTTATCATTTTTCACAGATTTTCACATAATGGCTTTCCGGATACACGCCCGGACTACGCACGCAACTCTAGGTGGGATAGAAAGAGGTTTTTAAGGCCTCTGAACACATAATTTATTTCTAAAAACAAGTGATGATCCAAAAGGGTCATCACAGCATCCCATCATATCATCTTAGCCACTGTGGGCAAAATCATCGACGTATACCAGCTGATCAGGTGGTGGTGCGTATATAACGCCGTAACCTTTTTCCATATTCCATTTAACTATAATATACATATATATGCGTATATAACGCCATCTGGTCATGGGTCAGTGTACATGTATAAATGCATGAAATGCATAAGAAATATGTTAATAAGATTTTCTCGGAATGCCATAAAGAATCAATATGCCTTTCAGATAAACTTATCAAATACGTTTTTAGACCCATGAACAGAAGATACAATAATAATTCACATGTGGAATCAATAATATAGACACCCCTAGTATTTCTATAAATAGAGTCATTTATGAAAATTATGTATTTGCTCTTTTTTTGTTGACGTATAGATCATGCCAAAAACGAAAGAAAGGGTGTAACGACCCGGTCGGTACGTTTTATGAGTTACAGCCCCATTTCTCCATTCTGTT
>NW_017682886.1:3210-9181 GCF_001879085.1 Nicotiana attenuata | reverse complement strand
ATCACACTGTGAAGCTTCATCTTTGACTCGTCTGAACTTACAATACCCAATGGATCTAATATGATGAGGAATAACAGAGTACAAGCTCAGGCTGGAGTTATTCTGGAATCCATTAATGCGCTGAGTAGAGTACTTCATGAGGTTATATGCTAAGAGACACTGAAGGTTACTACTAACAATACTGACATGGTTAATCACTGTGACTACGTCAATTATTACACAAATGAGGCATAGGGGTAAGTAGTACATTGGCAATAGGAATCATTAAGGAGGAATATTCAAGTACATGACCCAGTCGTTTCCTAGAGTGAAGGGAAAATCTGTTTATCAAGAATAAAAATACTCTGGCACCTTGAATGCGATATGGGTTTCAAAATACATGAAGTCGAATTACACTCTTAACATTACTTGACACACGGAATCTATTCCACAAGCCCGTGAGGATGAAAAGAAGTTGAACGCTTATGAGATTATCATTTTTTTTTGGACAGCTTAACCCTTCCTGATAATTGATCACATATGAGGGAACTAAAGATACAACCACTTGTCTTCCAAATCAATATGCTCATGATATGTGCAAAAATCTGAAGGCATCTAATCTCACCCCTTTCACGAGTAAAACCACATAGCTCGGACATCTAAATGTTGGGATGAAATCATGTACTTGTTAGAGGCATTCTAATGGTTAACATGATGCTCCAGGAAGAGAGAAAAATGCCACTCCTATCCACCCAAGGAGGTGTAATACCAAGGGTAGTAAAACTCCCCTCACATGAAAATGATATATTCAATTATACTAGAAGTCGAGTGAGAAGAAGGCCACATAACCCATCCAATCCGACCCATTTAAGACTTTGGAAAGGGAATGCAATTTGGTTTGAAATCAGGGAAATTTTAGCCTGAGCTTAAAGGAAAATCATTACTTTTGAAACCCATGGGACAAGCCCTCGTAGTCTTAGAAAATCGATAACGATGGCGAGAAAGTACTTAAAAGCATTACGAGTTGGTATAAAACAAGACCTCAAAGTGCCCATGTGGATAAGTTCGAAAGACTGGGACGTCTTAATGCATCGAGGAGAAGTAACCTGGGTTATCTAGTCACATGGACAAGTGGAGCAGGTAGATGATTGTTTAGGAAAAATTCTCATAAGAAGTGCGAGCAATATCTTTTTATCCTAACAAAAGGAACATGTCCTCATCCTTAATACTACAAGACTTCCTTTTTGATGCCATGAAACATAAATGAATTCTACAATGAGTGTTATTAGATGAATTAGATAGTAGGATAGCAAAACTAATGATCACCATTTGGAACCAACGAGCTTAAACCAAGTTGAAGACATTAGAAGTCTGTAGGAAAGGAGAAATTTGCCCACTCTCGGGGCTCTTGTAGAATACATAAAAGTGAGGTTAATTAAATCATATCATATAGTTGGATAACTAGTCGAGATATTGAGATGATATAGTATTGAAGATTACGGGTAAACAACACATGATGCAAGACAAATTACAAAAAGTGAGAGAGCCTTATGGAAGTAACCTTTACATTGTCTCTGTATGCAGTCACGTGATGTATAGCTCTAGAATTCAAAAATCCAATTGTGTTTAGCAACTCAACATCATAATGGAGCATTACAACACACTTCTATACAACCAGCTATTACAATCCACATTGGAAGATGCTATAAGACTTGACTGAGAGAAAGGTTTTGACATACGAATGTGTTTGATAGCATCCTAGGAATAGTTGTTATCAGTGTTACTAGGTGTATTTCTCCTTGGCCAACCCTAAATCAAAAGGCGAGACTTAGACTGATAAGCAGATCGTTGGACTAGCACAAGTGTAGATAATCCATTATCGGAAAGAGATCATTCAATTTCAGCAATTGCGGTCATGCTATCAACCCTTGATGAATGTTGAAGTGATATGAGAACCCAATGAGATAGTATAGAATAATCATGGAGGGTTTGCAGATGTTCATAATGAGTTCTTCATGGATTTCAACTTGAGAGCTACCTAGATGCTAATGAAATACAGAAGAATATGAGAAACATGCGTTGTGCTATAATAACCCCCAAAGGTGTGCTTGGTCTTGACTGAGAGCCTAGTAAGGGTCCTTACGAGACAGAAAGTGTTACCATGACTCATGGAAGGATATGTTCTCTTATGGTTATTGAACAAGTGTGGGGAAATTGGCACAATGGATTCACTAACTAAAGAACACAATGAACACATGTTATGGAGGTGTAAAGAGAAAGTAAACATTTGTTATGAGCTGGACATGGTTCTGCTATATTAACTCCTAACTGCAATATACGACCATGCCACAAGCAAACACAATACTAGGACAAAGTGAGATACTTACTGCGGGATGTCCCAAGTGGATACGAAAGTTATGGCGACACATGATCTTTCTATGACGTAGACGTGAGGATCTCAATTTTCAGAGAGACGTTATGCCCACGGTGACCATTTCGATTGACGTGCACTCATGTGAGGTGTTATGGTATGCTCTTATGTTACTAGGCAGTGAGAAGATTTCATGATGATGTTCGCAAGAGAGTAGATTGAGTGTTCAAACCATATAAGCCATATACACAGCTGAGTAAAAGAGTGACTCGAGAAGGATTGCAACGCTGGGATGCTTTGCATGGAACTTGACACCACATAGGTAAACTTTACGACGGTGCATGTATAGGCACAAGAGAGTATATGTTGTCCATTTCAGTAAAATATTCTGTAAGAAATTCATCAGGTGTAGTCCCTTATTAAGAATTTAGAAAATGCAAGTCGGAAGTATTAATCCTAGAGTCATAACTCCATTCAAGGAAACAATTTTAGAACTTAATTCCACAAGAGTGTAAATAAGAGGATTTGTAATATAGTGGATTCACGAATAATGCGTCTCGTTCAAAGAGTCGATACATGCAATATTTTGTTATTCAACACCTTGTTAAGACCATGTTTATGAGAATTCTTCAATATGGATGTACATACACAGTAGGTAGAAATTCTTATTTGACTCACTTAACGATGTTGGATTGATAGGGCAATAGCTTAATCGATACCCCTCGACTCTACATCTCTAACGTACGTAGGTAACATACTGATATACCACATGATCTAATGGTGCAGAGACATCAATAGGGACAAGGACACTCCCCTCTTAGCGATATGTTTTACCAATCCATCCACAACTCAATACATTCTCCTAACAAGTCCTTGGGCAATCCACTCGGACTCAATGGTGGGATCATTCCCTCCTCACATGCTTCAAATTCGCGGATAATGGTATCAAGGTTACCAATCTTGAGAATAAGACTTAGAGAGGAAATCAGCTCCTAACTTAAGCTCTATAGCACGATTGGATTATCAAAGAAGGGTGGAATTCCTAAATATATGAATAGCCTCCAACTTATAGATGTGGTCGACAGCACACCGATAAGAAAGACTCTACTAGACACGGCTCCGAGACATCCTAGGATACATTAAAACAATAGGCTCTGATACCAAGTTTGTCACGCCCCAAAATTCGAGGAGCGCGACCGGCGCTCAACCGAGTAAACCCGACCGAGCAAGCCTGATAGGTCTCATTCTACCCAAACTAACTCATGAATAAATAGGAGATGGACTCCATTAATCAAATTCTATAAACATATCACAAACGATTTCCATTTCATTTTCATTAGCAACTTCATTCGCCACTTTAAAGGTATTACAAGTTTTATACATCATTGCCAAACATCAATATTTCTATTTTAAATTCCCATGCCCGACACTACCCACAACCTGTCTACGGAGCCTCTAAATACAACTAGCGAATAATATGGAAATGCCGGCAACAAGGATCCGGCTATACCTTACACAAATACCAAAATAGACTCTGGAGAAAAAGCGGCGTGAGCCACGTAGGGCCCCGAGAGGAAAGGGGCTCACCAATACAGCTGACGGAAAGTGGATGAGGTGCTACTGTCGGTGGACTGGAGTACCTGCTATAGAACCACCTACAATCATACACGAATGTAGCGCCCCATGCAAAAGGGATGTCAGTACATTTGAATTGTACTGGTATGTATGAACAAACTTTACCCCAAGTAAAATCAAATAACACACAAGTAACAGACATCAATAGAATTAACGATCAAATGCACGGGAAAGAAACAGTCAAAGCCAAACAAGTTTCACAATCTCTCCTCTTCCCCTTCAACATTATCACATCAATGATTTTACAATTTTCTCATATTTTCATTTCAATAGTGATTTCGATCACTTTCCACCCTTATTACCTCGGCCACCCTTATCACCACAACCCACACCTTATTACTTCATGTTGCGGCGCGCAACCTTATCCCACCGAACAATCACAACTAACAAACAATACCACCACAATAACAATTCACAAGGACGACAACAACAAGTCTCAAGAACAACAACAACAAATCTCAAGGACAACAACAACAATTCTTCAAGGAATAGCAGCACAATTCACAAAGAATTTTCATAACCATCAATGCCTATTTCCATCTTTTTCGACAGCCCAATGTACAATTTATGTCACAAAGATAGTTTCCCATGTCAAGCCACACATGATATTACCACAGTTGTTTCAATTGCACCAATTACGATTCCTTTCCATCATTTGTTTCACGGTTCTTACCACATAACACATTCACAATCACAACTTGGTTTATTGCCATCTACTTGCACTATCATATCGGAAGACTTAACCAACAACGTTCAAGGCACATTAATCACAAGAATTCACAAATAGTTCACATAAGTAAACACATACTTCCATGTCGACATCCTCAAGCTTTTACGACCTTTGCACATAACAAGATAGGCACATCAAATCACTTCTCACAATCACATATAACTTGGTGGTATGGAAATCAACTAAGGCAATCAATTCACATATTTTCATACAAGGTACACATACCGTATGCTCGTCACAACAAGGGGATTCTACAAGAGTCAAAGTTAGCCATACATACCTCGTTTAAAGCTTTCCTTAAGTTATTACGACGCTTCGGAAATTCTAGCAATCCCAATCTACTTGAGACATAACAAAATAGAACACAAATTAGGAAGGTATTCATGGTTTCAACTCATTTGAGCATTTTATCGAACACTAGTTGAGCATCTTGATTTTTAATCTCTTTTACAAGACTTCCTTCATTTCCCAACCCCATCTTTATTTATTTATATATATCAATCTTCCCACAAGCCTAATTTGTACATGCATGTATACATAATACTATTACCCCAAGAATCATACCTCAATAACCCATCTCACAATTTCTACAATACCAACACAACCTAGGTTAGGCACCTAGGGCTTCCAATCACTATCCCATGAGTTACAATACTTAATCCATACTCATATTTCCATAATAACTCCATATATGTAAGTCTAAGGTGTAGGATTTACCTTTATGGAAGAAATTTTGCGAAACCCTTCTTTGGGTTCTTGAAGGAATTTCTTGAAAAATCTAAGTGTTTATGTGAAGATTTCATCAATATTAGTGTATAAATGATGGAATTTCACACCAAGATCATAAGGATTACTTACCTTGAAGATGGGAGGGGTTGGAGGTCTAGGTAGGATGAAGAAATCTTGCCAAATTCGAGCTTGAATGACAAAAATGAAGGAAAGGTGATACCCCCTTCGGTTTTTACACTGACCAGGGGTATTTTAGACATTTCACAGGTTCCCCGCGGTCCGCGGCGTTCCACCGCGGTCCATCCCGCGGTTCCAGGCAGGAAGCCCCGCGGTCCACCCCGCGGTCGCGCGCCTGGGCGCGCTGGTGACGCATATCCGGTAAAATGGTCATAACTTTCTGTATGCACCTCCAAATGGCACACGGTTTGATGCATCAGAAACTAGACTCAAAGAGCTTTAATTTGATAGATTGCGCATCCCACAACTCCTCATATACACGAAGATATGCTCGTCCAAAGTGAGGACTT
>NW_017682886.1:0-597 GCF_001879085.1 Nicotiana attenuata | reverse complement strand
CTAGATCATATTATCTAAGGTCTACGTAAAACCCTGATATGCTTTTTCCATTTTTCAAAATCCAACCTAGTCCGTATAGTAATCCTCCTGCCAATATCTCCCATCAGGGATCTCAGATCCTAGTTTGGATGTACTGGCATAAGGGGTTTTTTAGCGGCTTAGATTTTCGTTTTTTTTATTTATTTTTACAGTTTCTTAGATTATATTTCTGGTTTTTTCCTTAAGTTTTTTATATTATTACGTGTTATATTGTTATATTTTTGTGTTGTTATTGGTTTTTATTTATTATTGTTTGTTATGTTGTTTAAGTTAATGTATACGGTAAAAATCAGAGGGTCCAATTTTGTGATCATTAAGGTACCTCGTGAAGACCGTCTCCAAAGGCTGAAGGCATGGCTCGAGGTTCGACCCCAAAGGCTCCTAACGCTCGACCTCGAGGTAGTGCAAATCAATGATTATCATGAGAGAGCGGAAAGTTCCCAAGGCACGTGACCACAACTGACAACACCTGCAAGAGAAACACTAGTTTGTACCAGACTAGTAAATGGCTGTGCCACCTATATTTCTTTGTAACAATTACTCATGTACTATGTTGGG
>NW_017682885.1:4351-9182 GCF_001879085.1 Nicotiana attenuata | reverse complement strand
TTCAGCCATTTATCATGATTTGAAAACTTAAATGATAGTTTTACTGACGTTTTGAGCTGAGAACTGCTATTTTATTATTGCCCAAGGGGCTTATGTGTATTTCTAGACTGAGCATGGATCGGGTTGCGCGCCGCAGCAGTGTTATAGTGATTTCTGAATATATGGATGGCTCGGGCTGCACGCTGCAGCGGTATTATATTGATATTGCGCTTGGGCTATAGGAGCCCCTCCGGAGTCTGAACCCCCACAGTGAGCGCGGGTACCCAAATGGATCGGGTTGCACGCCGCAGCGGTCATATGCATTGCATTGCATTCATGCATTGGTTCCTGTTTGTAATACGTGTCATGACATTCAGCACTCTCATTTCATTGGCATTCATGCTACTTCTTGCACTGTTTACCGGACGCCCTGGTGTTAATTGTTAGTGGAGTGTTGTGCCCGAGGGGCTGACTTATGTGTTGACTTGCACTATCTGATTACGCATTCATTTGCATAATTGTTAGTGAAAGGATATTTTCAAAAGAAGTTTTAACTGAGTCCAGATATTTTCTAAAGGATTTTCACGGTTTTACTATTTTCTCAAAGATTTGCACTGTCTTATATAGCATGATGGAGTGCTTTTACATGATTTCTTACCGCTCAGTTATTATTTACTCTTATTACCACTGAGTTGGAAGTACTCACTTTACTCCCTGCACCTCGCGTGCAGTTGCAGGTATTGTTCACCCGGTAGCGGGTGATTAGCGGACTGAAGGTAATACTAATGTAGCTGAGCAAGGTGACCGCCAGCGTTCGCGGCACCGTACTTCATCTTTTGGATTCCAAATTTCATTTTATATATATATATGACCCTGTAGTTGTGTTCCTACTTCTTAGATGCTCGTGACTTGTGACACCCCGGTCGGGTTATGTGGGGTTGAAAATATTGATTATTATGGCCGTTAAGTTGTATTATTCTATTCACTTATGTTTAGTAACTGTTAAAGAAATGATTTGGGTAAGTTGGCTGGCCTTGTCTTCACGAGAGGCGCCATCACGACCGGGTATGGGAATTTAGGTCGTGACAAGTTGGTATCAGAGCCTAGGTTACTAGGTCTCACGAGTCATGAGCAGGTTTGGTAGAGTCTCGCGGATCGGTACGGAGACGTCTGTATTTATCCTCGAGAGGCTGCAGAACCTTTAGGAAAACTTCACATTCTTGGAATTCTTATCGTACGTACTTGATTCAGCTTGAGATATAACTCTTGAAATTCCTTCCACACGTCTGTATGCGCACGTGAGCGCTCAGTATTATATGTGCCTTGATGGTTTGTGATTCCTCGATCGAGGGGCGAGATGTGATCTTCGTGAGTATGTTTGGCCAGTCTGGAGGACTTGAGGCCGGATCCTTGCCTATGGCTTGAGCACCGAGGTGCTGATTGTGTGAGCAAGTGTTTTAAACTTATATGTTCAGTATTGTCCTTATTAGCCGGAATGGCGGTTGGATATCCATGTGATGAGTATGTTAGTACTGCGAGATGCATCTATGTGATCTTGGTAGTGACGAAGGAATTTGCTGAATAATAGATGAGCTGTTAAGTGTTCGATTCCTATTGTGATTTGATGTGTAGTCCGAATTATGGGCGCGTGAAGAACATTTTCGTGTCTCCTAGTTGGGGAGTGAAGTGCATTACGTGTGGCGGTATGAGTTCAGGCTCAGGAAGACTAAATGACTGTGTTATGTGTATGACTGTGGGAGGTGTGCTGAAATACCAAATTGAGGCAAAGAAGGTGGTTTATCTCCTGCGGAGTGTTCTTGAGTGGTATGATTCTTATGTGTATTGTTAGAAGATCTCATGTGTAATTGAAGAGTACGTGTTGAAATTTGATAAATTCGGGTCGCTCTAGAGGGTGGACTCAACTGATGTGGGGATGACTATGAGATTTGTACAGGATTACAGTACTGGATGATCTGTGTTTTCACAAGCTTGTGCATGATTTGAGTTTAATCTCGCTATGGCATTGTGGCATCATTAGAGTAAAAGTGTTATGAGTTGTTGAGTGTGTCCTGATATATGGCTTCGAGCCAAGTTGGGGAGGCTTCTGTTAATTAGCTGATTGCACGGTTATATGCTATGTTGGTTTCGTTTCGAGATATGCTAGCGAGTTAGTTCTAGTTACACAGATTGAGCCGAGGATGGCACGAGTGAAGCAAAATTTCGACAAAGGTTATATTATGTTCCATAGGGTATGAGAATTACGGAGTGTCTAGAGTTGTTGTTGGTAGAGGATGCTCGGTGCATAGAGCAGGAAGTGCTTGGTTGTATTGGGATGAGAGTCTCATTTTACGGTATCGGAGTGCCAATAAAGCACGAGTGGTTCTGTTCGTTAAATCAGGTAAATTGCAGATGAATAAGAGAGAATGACTCTCGAGAATGGCTTTAATGTGTTCAAGAATCTACATGTAGCACTCAGGTGTTTTAAGGTGGTGTGTGTGACTAAAGATAGTGTTTTCAATAGAAAATGTCAAGACTAGTGGTATTTTTATGTTGATCATGGGATCCTATGTGTCGATACCTGGAAAGTAAAGGAAGCGAATTTAGACTCGCAGAAAGTTCTTCAGAGTGAAGTATTCTGGAATGTGGTATTTCTGGGAAACAATTGAGAGAGTATTCAGTGGCCTATGGGTCTTAGACAGTGTGGTCTTATGTTCGAGTCTCGTGTGGTAAGCTTGGATTGAGGCATTGTGATGCTATAGCGAGGGAGAAATATCAAGTAGATGATGAATCAAAAAGGGAAATTAGATAGATGGAATAGCTTGATAGTAGACCGAATCGGTGTGGTAAGGATGTGATTAATTCTTCGTATGTGTTGGAGGTAATGGGCTTTTGCAGGTATTGTGCAGCAAGGCTCTTGAGTTCTGACAGCTTGCTTAGCTTGGTTCGGGTAGAAGGATTCAGTCCTGGCAGTTTAGCTTGTGCAATGGAATTGGGGGAGAGATCTTGATAAGTTTTACCGTGGTTTAGAGGCGTATGAATTGCCTATGGGCATGCGAAGCATGGAATGTGTAATGATTTCTCTTCTTGATGGGATTGATGGAGAGTTCTTGACTAGTGGAGTACGTAGATGTTTGTGGTTAGGAAGGGAGATGGAGTTCTCATGTTATACTAGTGTGGTATGGTATATGCGATATGTGGTGGAGGATTGGGATTGGTGTGTGTAAGGTTACGGTTCTGTTCATAATGGAAAGTCATTAAATTCTTAAGCAGCACGGGCAGCTGCAGGTGATTAAAGAATCGATCTTCAAATGATTAAGGAAAATGGTATTGCCAACCATAGTGATTCGACGGGGGTATATGTTCCAGTAAAAAGGGCAATGTGATGTAAACTGATAATACTTCGGTAGTGTTGCGGCATTTGGGATCGACTGTTGATATCTGAGTTTGTTTGATGGCACAAGGAAACTTTAGAATACCTTTCGTGGGATGATTGGGTACTTGAGGTGTGATATGTATTCCTACGGCGCAATTTGGGATCAGGTATAGTGATTTGTGTGCTATATGGAGTTGGAGACTAGGAGTTCTCGTGTTCAGGCTATGCAATTGTTGTAAATCGTGTGTATCGGCACCGTCTAGCGGTTATTGGGAATTAGAGGTCCGAGTGGATCTTTCTTTGCTTGGTATGCCAGATTTTGGATATGATATTGGATTGTAGACTGGTTGTCTTAGTATTGGATTATTCTAGACTATTGTACAACGGGCTATGCCGGAAATGCCACGGGTTGAGTGGCGAGGTGCACTGGATTATGTTCTTGCAGAGTAGTATATATTTCAAAAAAAAATATTTCAGCAGACGGCTGAGAAAGATTGCTTTCCTTAATAGGGCCTTCGCGACGGATGTCAGTGCAGAGGTTTCTACCATTGATTCAGTTCCGGTATTGAGTGACCTTTTCGAATGCATTCCTTGTGGCCGGGCATGTTTTCGGGCGAGGTTGTGGATTTCGATATTGAATTGGTGCCGAGCACCGTATCGTACGGCTCCGGCAGGAGTTATAGTAGTGGAAGGAGCAGCTTTAGGCTTTCTTGGTATTGAGTTCGTTGGCAGGCCAATGTGGCTACGTATTTAGCTTGAGTTAGCTTGGTTAGTCTTGAGTTGTATTGTTGAGGGACAGGTGGATTTGATCGATATTGAACTTGTTAGTGATCTGGGGGGATCTATGAGTTGTTTTCTTTTCTGTGTTGTGGGGCGTTATGATTTGTTGGTTATGGGCACACGTGGTGCAGATCTATTGGGGATGCATGGTGGAAGTCGAGCGGAAAGAGTAATCGGATGTTGCACGGTAAATGAAGTGTGGGTTATGACCTATCAGGTGGCGTGTCGTATGTTGTTTATTCCACCGTGGTGCAATGAATTGCCTTGGTTTCAGACATCAAATTGTGGGTGGCTGTCGAATTTTGATCATAGTGTCTTGAGGTGCTCCATGTGTAACAGTGTTTGGATAGGATCGCGCATTGTAGCGAGGCTGTGTTGAGTTATGACCTTTCGGGGTGATTCAGGTGTTCTATTTCTATGATGTGAGACGGGGTCTCAGCCTTGTGTTGTGATGATACTGATGAGCTTGAAGTATAGCTCTTTTGTTTGAGTTATTTTCATGATTTGAGTATATTCAGGTCGTTTCTTGTTGGTATGCGTATTATGCAAGTTGTGGCTTAGGCCTGTGTTGAGGTATCACATCACCAGAGTGGTGTGTTGGATTCGAGATGATCGTTAGAGTCATTAATGAATACGAACAGAATTGATTGCAGCTTGTTAGAGAGATAATATCAAGGTATGGCCCGGTAAATCTGTTGT
>NW_017682885.1:0-2246 GCF_001879085.1 Nicotiana attenuata | reverse complement strand
CGTGGAGCCGAGTTGAGGGGCAAGGCGTCGCGAGCTAGAGATTTCACCGGTTCGAGGTGAGTAAGTACTTGTAAATGATAGTCCTGACGGGGTTTTGAAAACCCCCGGGATTTTGCACATCATAGTGCTGTATTGTGGTGACTTGCACGCCAGGTATGAGCGTGGGGTAGAGCACCGTTGGGGATTGTGACTTGGTCCGTCCCGGTTGTTGATTTTACTGCGTAATTGACTGAAACCTACTTGATGCTATCGTGATTTGGGTTGATTGCCATGTTTTGGGCTTCGTGCCGATTATTCGAATCCTTTAGGGATTATTATCACTGTTTTCATGACACTTAGCATATTAAATGATTTCAGTCCTGAGTTAAACCCTGTTTTGAAATGTGCAGTCATGTTGCTAAAGTTTAAAGACTTAAATTGCATTTTTCTGATGTTTTGAGTTAAAAGCTATTACTTGACATTGCCCGAGTGGCTCATTTGCATGTTCTGGACTGAGGATGGATCGGGCTGCACGCCGCAGCGATGCTATGATGATATTTCGCTTGGGCTGTAGGAGCCCCTCCGGAGTCTGAACCCCCACAGTGAGCGCGGGTACCCAAATGGATCGGGTTGCACGCCGCAGCGGTCATATGCATTGCATTGCATTCATGCATTGGTTCCTGTTTGTAATACGTGTCATGACATTCAGCACTCTCATTTCATTGGCATTCATGCTACTTCTTGCACTGTTTACCAGACGCCCTGTGTTAATTGTTAGTGGAGTGTTGTGCCCGAGGGGCTGACTTATGTGCTGACTTGCACTATCTGATTACGCATTCATTTGCATAATTGTTAGTGAAAGGATATTTTCAAAAGAAGTTTTAACTGAGTCCAGATATTTTCTAAAGGATTTTCACGGTTTTACTGTTTTCTCAAAGATTTGCACTGTCTTATATAGCATGATGGAGTGCTTTTACATGATTTCTTACCGCTCAGTTATTATTTACTCTTATTACCACTGAGTTGGAAGTACTCACTTTACTCCCTGCACCTCGCGTGCAGTTGCAGGTATTGTTCACCCGGTAGCGGGTGATTAGCGGACTGAAGGTAATACTAATGTAGCTGAGCAAGGTGACCGCCAGCGTTCGCGGCACCGTACTTCATCTTTTGGATTCCAGATTTCATTTTATATATATATGACCATGTAGGTGTGTTCCTACTTCTTAGATGCTCGTGACTTGTGACACCCTGGTCGGGTTATGTGGGGTTGAAAATACTGATTATTATGGCCGTTAAGTTGTATTATTCTATTCACTTATGTTTAGTAACTGTTAAAGAAATGATTTGGGTAAGTTGGCTGGCCTTGTCTTCACGAGAGGCGCCATCACGACCGGGTATGGGAATTTAGGCCGTGACAATTTGTAAAAACTTCAGCACTAAATAAGCTGATGTTTTTGTCCTACAGTCGTACTAGCTGAAGTTTTGTTCTCTACTTGCCGAACTTCAGCATGTTTTAGCTGAAGTTTTTCGCGTAAACTTAGTGTTGGCTGAAATTTTTGTTTGTAATTGCTGAACTTATGCATTCTACTAGCTGAAGTTTTGTTCTATATTTACTGAACGTCAGCATGTTTTAGCTCACCTGAAGGTCAGAGGCTGTGGCAAAAATTGTAGCGTCTGCGAATTTTTCTGAGGTTCCTAAAGACAAAAAAAAAAAAAAAAAAAAAACGGCTATCAAAGTGGGGCAGGTCAACTTATGAGTTTGCTTGGTAGGTGTGTTCATGGTTCGGTTTGGATCACCTTTTCCCTTAAATGAAACCAAACCAAGTAAATCGGGTTTCAAATATTAGAACCAAACCAAACCAATATGTCAGTTTTTTCTCGATTCAGTTTATGTCGAGTTTTTTCGGTTATTTGTCGGTTTTTTCCATTATGTGTCGGTTTTTTCGGTATTTGTCGGTTTTTTCTTAAATATAAGACATTCACTACCAAACACATATTCCGGCGACCATATTTTCAATGTAACACTATGAAATCAATTGCCCTTTGAGTAACTATTATTTACCAAGATATATTGATGATAATTGAATCAAATAGTGATGAATAATTTAAGGACTCAATTAAAAATATATTATTTTTAACACGAAATTGATTCTTACACTTAACAAAAGAAAACTACCAATCAAACTAGAATGTAAAGGTAAAGAAACATACTCTAAGTGCAAACTATTAACATTTACCATTAAATTTTAGAAACTTTATATATATAT
>NW_017682884.1:8262-9183 GCF_001879085.1 Nicotiana attenuata | reverse complement strand
CAATGCTGGAAAGTTATCAGGTTATGTTGGCATCGACTAGAATGTGGGACCCTATGTTGGAAAGTCATCAGGTTATGTTGGCATTAACTAGGGAGCGGGACCCTACGTTGGAAAATCATCAGGTTATGCTTGCATCATCTAGGGAGTGCGACCCATTGTTGGAAAGTCATCGGGTTATGCGGGCATCAACTAGGGAGTTGGACCCTATGTTCGAAAGTCATCAGGTTATGATGGCATCTACTAGGGTGTGGGACCTTATGTTGGAAAGTCATCAGGTTATGCCGGCATCAACTAGGTTGTGGGACCCTATGCTGGAAAGTCATCAGGTTATGCTGGCATCAACTAGGGAGTGGGACCCTATGTAAGAAAGTCATCAGGTTATGCTGGCATCAACTAGGGAGTGGGACCCTTTGCTGGAAAGTGATTAGGTTATGCTAGCGCCAACTAGGGAGTGGGACCCTATGTTGGAAAGTCATCAGGTTATGCATTCATCAACTCGGGAGTGCGACCCTATGTTTAAAAGTCATCAGGTTATGCTGGTATCAACTAGGGTGTGGGGCCCTATGTTAGAAAGTCATCAGGTTATGCTGGCATCAACTAGGGAGTTGGACTCTATGTCAGAAAGTCATCAGGTTATCCTTGCATTAACTAGGGAGTGGTGACCCTAGGTTGGAAAATTATTAGGTCATGCTAGCATCAACTAAGGAGTGGGAACCTATGCTGGATAGTCATCAAGTTATGCTGACATAAACTAGGGAGTGAGAGCCTATGTTGGAAAGTCATCAGGTTATGCTTTCATCAACTAGGGAGTGCGACCCTATGTTGAAAAGTCATCTGGTTATGCTTGCATCAACTAGGGAGTGGGACCCTATGTTGGAAAATCATCCGGTATGCTGGAATCAACTAGGGAGTGCGACCCTA
>NW_017682884.1:0-3986 GCF_001879085.1 Nicotiana attenuata | reverse complement strand
GAAAGTCATCAGGTTATGCTGGCATCAACTAGAAAGTGGGACCCTATGTTAGAAAGTCATCAGTTTATGTTGGCATTAACTATGGAGCGGGACTCTATGTTGAAAAATCATCAGGTTATGCTTGCATCAACTAGGGTGTGCGACCCTATGTTGGAAAGTCATCGAGTTATGCTGGCATCCACTAGGGTATGGGTCCCTATGTTGGGAAGTCATCAGGTTATGCTGCCATCAACTAGGGAGTCGGACCCTTGGTAAGAAAGACATCCGGTTATGCTTGCATTAACTAGGAAGTAGGACCCTACGTTGGAAAATAATCAGGTTATGCTTGTATTAATTAGGGAGTGCGAACCTTTGTTGGAAAGTCATCGAGTTATGCTGGCATCAACTAGGGAGTGGGACCCTACGTTCGAAAGTGATCAATTTATGCTGGCATCAACTAGGGAGTGGGACCTGATATTAGAAAGTCATCAAGTTATGCTGGCATCAACAAGGGAGTGGGACCCAATGCTGGAAAGTTATCAGGTTATGCTGGCATCGACTAGAATGTGGGACCCTATGTTGGAAAGTCATCAGGTTATGTTGGCATTAACTAGGGAGCGGGACCCTACGTTGGAAAATCATCAGGTTATGCTTGCATCATCTAGGGAGTGCGACCCATTGTTGGAAAGTCATCGGGTTATGCGGGCATCAACTAGGGAGTTGGACCCTATGTTCGAAAGTCATCAGGTTATGATGGCATCTACTAGGGTGTGGGACCTTATGTTGGAAAGTCATCAGGTTATGCCGGCATCAACTAGGTTGTGGGACCCTATGCTGGAAAGTCATCAGGTTATGCTGGCATCAACTAGGGAGTGGGACCCTATGTAAGAAAGTCATCAGGTTATGCTGGCATCAACTAGGGAGTGGGACCCTTTGCTGGAAAGTGATTAGGTTATGCTAGCGCCAACTAGGGAGTGGGACCCTATGTTGGATAGTCATCAGGTTATGCATTCATCAACTCGGGAGTGCGACCCTATGTTTAAAAGTCATCAGGTTATGCTGGTATCAACTAGGGTGTGGGGCCCTATGTTAGAAAGTCATCAGGTTATGCTGGCATCAACTAGGGAGTTGGACTCTATGTCAGAAAGTCATCAGGTTATCCTTGCATTAACTAGGGAGTGGTGACCCTAGGTTGGAAAATTATTAGGTCATGCTAGCATCAACTAAGGAGTGGGAGCCTATGGTGGATAGTCATCAAGTTATGCTCACATAAACTAGGGAGTGAGAGCCTATCTTGGAAAGTCATCAGGTTATGCTTTCATCAACTAGCGAGTGCGACCCTATGTTGAAAGTCATCTGGTTATGCTTGCATCAACTAGGGAGTGGGACCCTATGTTGGAAAATCATCGGGTATGCTGGCATCAACTAGGGAGTGCGACCCTATGTTGGAAAGTCATCAGGTTATGCTGGCATCAACTAGGGAGTGGGACCCTATGTTGGAAAGTCATCAGGTTATGCTGGCATCAACTAGGGAGTGGGACCCTATGTTGGAAAGTCATCAGGTTATGCTGGCATCAACTAGGGAGTGGGACCCTATGTTGAAAAGTCATCAGGTTATGCTGGCATCAACTAGGGAGTGGGACCCTATGTTGGAAAGTCATCAGGTTATGCTGGCATCAACTAGGGAGTGGGACCCTATGTTGGAAAGTCATCAGGTTATGCTGGCATCAACTAGGGAGTGGGACCCTATGTTGGAAAGTCATCAGGTTATGCTGGCATCAACTAGGGAGTGGGACCCTATGTTGGAAAGTCATCAGGTTATGCTGGCATCAACTAGGGAGTGGGACCCTATGTTGGAAAGTCATCAGGTTATGCTGGCATCAACTAGGGAGTGGGACCCTATGTTGGAAAGTCATCAGGTTATGCTGGCATCAACTAGGGAGTGGGACCCTATGTTGGAAAGTCATCAGGTTATGCTGGCATCAACTAGGGAGTGGGACCCTATGTTGGAAAGTCATCAGGTTATGCTGGCATCAACTAGGGAGTGGGACCCTATGTTGGAAAGTCATCAGGTTATGCTGGCATCAACTAGGGAGTGGGACCCTATGTTGGAAAGTCATCAGGTTATGCTGGCATCAACTAGGGAGTGGGACCCTATGTTGGAAAGTCATCAGGTTATGCTGGCATCAACTAGGGAGTGGGACCCTATGTTGGAAAGTCATCAGGTTATGCTGGCATCAACTAGGGAGTGGGACCCTATGTTGGAAAGTCATCAGGTTATGCTGGCATCAACTAGGGAGTGGGACCCTATGTTGGAAAGTCATCAGGTTATGCTGGCATCAACTAGGGAGTGGGACCCTATGTTGGAAAGTCATCAGGTTATGCTGGCATCAACTAGGGAGTGGGACCCTATGTTGGAAAGTCATCAGGTTATGCTGGCATCAACTAGGGAGTGGGACCCTATGTTGGAAAGTCATCAGGTTATGCTGGCATCAACTAGGGAGTGGGACCCTATGTTGGAAAGTCATCAGGTTATGCTGGCATCAACTAGGGAGTGGGACCCTATGTTGGAAAGTCATCAGGTTATGCTGGCATCAACTAGGGAGTGGGACCCTATGTTGGAAAGTCATCAGGTTATGCTGGCATCAACTAGGGAGTGGGACCCTATGTTGGAAAGTCATCAGGTTATGCTGGCATCAACTAGGGAGTGGGACCCTATGTTGGAAAGTCATCAGGTTATGCTGGCATCAACTAGGGAGTGGGGCCCTATGTTGGAAAGTCATCAGGTTATGCTGGCATCAACTAGGGAGTTGGACTCTATGTCAGAAAGTCATCAGGTTATCCTTGCATTAACTAGGGAGTGGTGACCCTAGGTTGGAAAATTATTAGGTCATGCTAGAATCTACTAAGGAGTGGGAACATATGCTGGATAGTCATCAAGTTATGCTGACATAAACTAGGGAGTGAGTGCCTATGTTGGTAAGTCGTCAGGTTATGCTTTCATCAACTAGGGAGTGCGACCCTATATTGAAAAGTCATCTGGTTATGCTTGCATCAATTAGGGAGTGGGACCCTATGTTGGAAAATCATCGGGTATGCTGGCATCAACTAGGGAGTGCGACCCTATGTTGGAAAGTCATTAGGTTAAGCTTGCATTAACTAGGAAGTGGTGACCCTAGGTTGGAAAATTATTGGGTTATGTTAGCATCAACTAGGGAGTGGGAACCTATGCTGGAATGTCATCAGGTTATGCTGGCATCAACTAGGGAGTGTGAGCCTATGTTGGAAAGTCATCAGGATATGGTGGCATCAACTATTGAGTGCGACCCTATGTTGAAAAGTCATCAGGTTATGCTGGCATCAACTAGTGTGTAGGACCATATGCTGGAAAGTCATCAGGTGACGCTGGCATCATATAGGGAGTGGGACCCTATTTTTGAAAGTCATCAGGTTATGCTGGCATCAACAAGGGAGTGGCACCATTTTGTTGGAAAGTCATCTGGTTATGCTGGTATTAATTAAGGAGTGAGACCATATGTTGGAAAATCATCTGGTTATGCTTGCATCAACTAGCGAGTGGGACCCTATGTTCGAAAGTCATCAAGTTATGGTGGCATCAACTAGGGAGCGGGACCCTGTGTAAGAAAGTCATCAAGTTATGCTGGCATCAACTAGGAACTGTTACCCTATGTTGGAAAATCATCAGCTTATGCTTGCATCAATTAGGAAGTGCGACCCTTTGTTGAAAAGTCATCAGGTTATGCTGGCATCAACTAGGGAGTGGGACCTTATGTTGGAAAGTCATCAGGATATGCTAGCATCAACTAGGGAGTGGGACCCTATGCTGGAAAGTCATCAGGATATGCTGGCATCAACTAGGGAGTGGGACCCTATGTTGAAAAGTCATCAGCTTATGCTGGTATCAACTAGTGTATGGGACCCTATGCTGGAAAGTCATCAAGTTATGCTGGCATCAACTAGGGAGTGGGACCTTATGCTAGAAAGTC
>NW_017682883.1:0-9188 GCF_001879085.1 Nicotiana attenuata | reverse complement strand
TGCAATATCTGAAAAGGCACGGGACTTAGTTAGACATATCAAACTTGGAAAAATTGTACGATCACAAGAGAGAGAACGGCCCAAGCAGACGCATTAGTAATTATGCATCCGCTGCAGAATAACAATGAAGAGATTGCTTATGTATAGATAATTTGTTTCATTCATACGTCAACCAAGATAAAAAATGAGGTAATTTTTCAATAAATTTAACTTGGGAGGGAGAGAAACGAGATTGTTAATTTTTTATGCAGGCACCGGACACTACTGAGATAGAAAAAGGCATCAGGGCACTTCGTCGAAAGGCTGCTCGGTTAATTGTTTAGATCGAGGGAATCCTATATCAAAATGTTCGGTGGCCCTACAGCTCTGGTGTCTTCGGACCTTCTCAAACGAAAATATGTTGATGAGAATACATGATGGACATTGTGGAAAACGCCGGAAGGTAAGATCTTGGTTAAAAACTTTAATTAGAGCAGGGTTTACTGGCCAAAAAAATGAGAAGAAGCAGAAAATTTGTAGGCTAATGTAGACAGTTGCCAAGGCCTATGGTAACATATGCATGTCGGAACCTGCATACTTATTACATTCCGGTTGTTACATGGCCTTTTTATGAAGCTAGGGATGGATTATCGGTGGCCGTCCTACTACCACAAGCCAAGCAAGTCCGATTCGGCTTATTAGGACTCATGATTATTTTACTCTAAGTGGGTAGAAGCGGGCTGCTTCAAACAGGTACGAGAAAGAAGGCTCAGAGACTCTCATTTGGCGAAAACATTATATGCCGGTTTGGAGTTCCGAAAAGATCGTGTGGATACATGGTCCCAGTTCATAGGTTGGCGCAAATCACAAAATTCTTTCAAAGATGGCAAATTAAAAGGATTACTTTGAACACTATATCATCCAGTGAGCCAATGGACAAGCATGACATCAAAATAAAGTTATTTTAATACAACTTTTGGGAAGAAAAGGATAGAGGAGTCAAAAGCAATGGCCAAGTGTTACTGGGTCTTGTGCGGCATACTGAACAACGACAAAAACCAAGTACGGGGAGAGACACCATTCTCAACTTGTATACGGAGCCGAAGCTTTGAATTCTAGTTGAAATAGGGGAGCCAAGTACGAGAAGTATGTTCAAGCAACCTGAAGAGTCAATGAAAGGGAGATGCGGATGTGATTTTGATTGCTTGAAGAAAGCGAGAGAAACAGCTTTGATAAGGCCTCGCTGCGCATAAAAACAAGTTATCGACGATCATTTTACAATCGGAAAGCTCGCTTTGGATACTTCAAGTTTGGGGACTACGTACTTCAAGAAACAGTTTTCCAATCCACAAGAGCAACTAATGTAGAAAGCTCGAGTCCAAATTGGGAAGACCTATTACAAGGTTTGGTATCGCAGTGAAAAGGTGCAAATGAACTTGAAACCATGGATGGCAAGGTTCTACCCTCAAGTTGGAATGTTGTTCATCTAAAAAATTACTAATTTTCTAGTAAAAGGAAGAAAAGGAAACATACCCGCGGTCAGGACTTCAATTATGATTTTTGTTTTTGAACTGTTAAAGTTATACTAACAATTTTAGATGATATGCAAAAAGCTAGCCCACGCCAAATGATGATATTAGACCTGAAAGACACACGGAAGAAACATAATTCTCGGTCTAGGGTTACAACTTTTCTGATGGAAATATAAAGGGTTAAGCAGTCTTCATCTAAGTTATACCTCTGAGTCCCGTATGTTTTTCCTTTTCAGGAAAAGGACTGCATGGAAGGAATAATCATGTGCTCGAGATTTCATGCTTCAAAGCTCAAACACTTGGGGGACTATATAATATATGTGTAAGGAAGGCAAGGAAGACTGGAACAATTAGAATTCAAGTCAAAGCCTAAAGTCTACCCAACAAATCAAAAGTTCAGAGCAAAGCCACGAGCCAAAAACACAAGCCTGATTCAGAAACCTATGAAGAATACACTCGTGGATGTAAATTCCAAAATCTTACGAATGTTTAGGTTAAAGGAAATATTTAGTCATGGGTTGTCAAAATATACCCTTGAAATTTTACAAATCTGTTGTAAAGAAAACAATTACAAAAGAGTTATAGATGATGCTTAAATACATGTAAACTATTATTTAGTTCGAAAGTTCAAATGATACAAAACTTTTCTCGAAAGTCGTTCAAAGAAACATGTGTGTTCCTATTTCTTCTTTCGTATGTTTACACCATTATGAAGTTAAGACGTCTTCTTCATTAAGTGTTGTATATAAAAGGGCCCTCTCTTATAATTCGTACTTGATTAAAAGCCACGAAATTAACAAAGAATTTTTAAATGCAGAAGTTAAAAGGGTAAAACAAAAATTCACATATTAAAAATTAAAGTGGAAAACAAAGCCCCAAACTTAAAGAAAAGGCAAGGGCAAACCACTAAGAGAGTAAAACAGAAACTTGAAATAAGGGTTTCATAAAAGTTGGACAAAAAAAACTTTATAATATCATAATACCATGGTTAAAACTAAGTATGAACTTAGTTTTAACTTAGTTGTCTTTACAAAAAGCCCCGAAATGGACTAGGGGCAAAACCTTTCAAAACATCATTTCATAATAAGACCAGGGGTAAACCACCAAGTATTCCATCAACAAAAAAAAAACAGCAAACTTTTCAATCAAACTTTCACTATGGAGCAGGTTCTGAACCAGTATTCAAGATGGCATCATCAGCAACAGGAGGTTCAACTTGAGCAAAAGGGGTTTGAACAACTGCTACACCAGGATTAGCTTCATCATCTTCGGGAGTATCAACCACGGGCGAAGAAAAACTCTGGCTTTGCTGGTTTTCTCAATTGTTTCCTTAATCTTTGCTATCTCAGCAGCCAAGTTAAAACCTTCCTGGCTTACCTCCATAAGATTATCATGGTGCGCATTCAAAAGGCCCAACTTACTTCAACAACAGCCTTGTCTTCAAGAGCTTCGTAAGCTTTCTCCCAATGATCAATTTCGTTCTTAAGCTCTTCCTTCTCAGCTAAAACAGCTTCATAAGAAGCTTGTAAGGGGGCAAGAGAACTCTCCAAAAATCGAATCCTATCGGAAGACACCCAGAGATCTTCTTGAGCCTGGGTGAGTGTTTGAACAAGCTCACAAGCGTAAACTTCTTTCTCATTCAATAGGGCCTTCAGACATCTGATCTCTTCTGTGGCCTTAGAAAGTTATTCAACAAAAGACGACTCAATAAGGTTCTTGTCCTTGCCCGCTTGATTGGAAGAGGCTTTCTCAACTGCTAGTTCTGCTGCCATAACTTTTATCTGCTGCTCCAAGGTACATTTATTCTCCTCTAAAACCTCCATCTCGAGTTGAAGACTTTTATACTGCTCTTTCCAATTATCTGCCTCAGTGTGATAGTCATGCATTAACTGCTCCGTATGGACAATCCTTTTCATCATCTCCGTACAGATGAGATTGATCTACATAAACAAAAAAAAGGTTGAGATCCTAACGAAAGGAAAATCACATAAGGTAAAACGGAGGAGTTTGTACCTTCAAAGATGACTGCACAATGTCATTCATCCAAGTTAAAGAACTATGACTTTCTAGTTTTGACTTCTCAATCGGGCCTATTAAGGGTTTTAGCCACACGTCAGCCTAACCTGACTTCTTCAAAAGATTACCGTCAGCAGGAATCTCAATGATAATCTACTTCATTGACCTGCTTCCACTTGAAAAACCAATTTCCGCACGAGCAGTAGAAGCAGTAGGAACGAACGAAGAAGTCAAAACACCTTCAGGTGAAGCAGTAGCAGCAACGGAAGGAGCATGCAAATGGGGTTCCATTGGAACAAATACTGGAAAAGAGGCAAGAGGCGCTTCCTCGGAAATCAAGCCAAAATTCTCATCATCAAACCCACGAGAAAAGAGGTGTTCAACAGAATCACAAGGTGCTGCAGGTGTCTCTTCATCAGAACTCACTAAAGTGGCTTCTTCGGGCTCGACCACAGAAACAGGACGAGGGGGAGGAGTAGCTTCGTCATCCGAAATGACACGTCTTCTGGCTCGTGGCTTACGAACTAATGAGCTTCCATCCCGCTATTTTTCATCTTCAGAATCTTGTGGTCTATCGGCTTTTCTTTTCGATGAAGAACTCAAGATTATCTCCTGAGCTCTTGCTAGAGAAAGCCTTGAAGCCGTAATTGACTCAGTACTCACTCCTCGAATGGGAAACCCTGATAAAAAGAAGGGTTAATAAGTTCTAAAGTAAGAACGAAGGAAGGAAAAGAGAAAATGGAAGAGAAAGTTACCGTGAGTCTTAACCTTCCAATCAAATCTATTTGAAAGATACTTCTGATCGCGGCCGTCTCAACACTACACAATGGTAGGAAGAGTGGGTAGCAATAACTAATACCCGAATAGTGGATCGGGGTCGAATTTCCACAGGGAGCTTGGAATGGAGTTGTATTGCCGGTTTAGTTTAGAATTGCGTTTGTACTTCTAATTGCACTCCTAACATTTTTTGGGGGTTTTTATATTTAAAACTACTTTTGTAATCTAAGGATTAAAGCTAAATTATGCTAAGGAAATATTGCTAAGTTGTGCTTGATATAGGAAAAAGGGACTAGGGTCGTGACACTACCTAGGTGGCTAGCTAACGGGTAGAAGCTACTAAGGGGAGATTGATAAATCTGGGTTTAGTGCTATAGCCGTTACACAATTGCACTCATTCTCACTGCTCTCGGTAGAGAGAACGATTTTGCCCAATTGACTCTCTCGAGACCAATTAGGTAGGCCAATTAGACCTGGCAACTAGGGCTCAAATAGGGTAGTTACTCTTTCGAGGTTTAGCCCGTTAATTGGGACTACCATTCTCATGGGTCCATCCCAATTCCTTGTTGGGTTAACTTTTAGGGTCATATGACTCTCTCTCTTAAGAAGAGTTAGACCTACTAAGCTTGAATTCATGTTTGCAACCACAAATTCTAAATTGAAACACAAAATCAACCCAAATAACAAATACCCAATCTCAATCTCACCCTAGAATGCAACACCTATTAACTACCCACACTAGGATTGAGCCACAACCCTAGCTAATGGGTTTAGCTAGACATAATTAAAGAAGAAACAGTAGAAATAGATGATGAAATGAACATAATAATTGATTACTACTTAAAGTCTATGATATTCAAGAGTAAAATTGCCAAAATAGGCTACAAAATACTCACGAGTGCAGCTCTCGTTCAACAGCTAAAACATGACCAAAAAATGTCAAAAAGATCTATTTATACCGAGCTAGAAAATCTGGACAAAAATGCCCATGCGGGGTAGGCGCGGACTGCGCAAAAAGGGAACGCGACCGCGTTGGTTCTTGGACTCTTGAACTCTGTTCTCTGAAGTTGGGACCGCGGACCGCGCAGAAATGGAGCGCGACCGCGTTTCAGGACGGGCGCGGACCGCGTGGAAATGGAGCGCGGCCGCGTGGCAGTACTTTGGCAAAAACACCATCTCTCTGAATCTCATCTACGCGGACCGCGTAAAAAGGAGCGCGGACCGCGCAGATATCCCTTGAATGACCCAGTCTCTGAATCTCCTAGCGCGGCTGCGTGGCGAAACAGTGCGGTCCGCGCTAGGTCTTCTTGTTCCCCACTTCAATTGGTCTTTGACACTTGGCAGGTTTCACTCCGTTTTGAGCCGATCTTTGATATTTGTCATCTTGTCGCTCAAACCTGCAATCAAGCGCAACTTGTAAGGATTTTGGGATTATTTTGTGGCAATTCATAACAAAAGCAATAGCAAGTAGGGGTATAATCATGTTAAAATCCTAATTTATCAACTTCCAAGACCTTACTTCCATAGGAGCAATTGTTAACAATTTCTCTACCCAACCATGGAAATCGGAAATCTCCTCAACAGTTCCCATTATTGCTGAAAAGGAAAAGTAAAACAGTTACGGGAAGTACAGGCTCTACAAAAGAGAAAAAAATAAAAGTTGTAAAGAAAACTTACGTGCAAAGTTCCACTTCTCAGGGAAGGGCATATTCTCTTCACCTACTAACCCACTGGTAGGAGCAGCAACAAATCGGGCATACTAGCCACGATCTTTATCGTCCTCAGGGCTGACTAAAACTCTTTTACTCCTTGCCACGAGAGTAAAAATCCCATGACGGAATAATTTAGGACAGTAGAGATGGATTAGATGATAAAAGGTGAAAGGTAATTGAGCCAGGTTAGCCAAATACCTAAGACATACTACAGCCCTCCATACAATAGGGAAAATCTGTCCTAAACACATATTGAAAAAACGGCAAAATTCAATAATGACTGGGTCAATAGGAGGTCTAAAATCTAATGTTAGGGGATACGTATACACCAAACAAAAGCCAGGTTTAAAAGAAGTGATCCTTTGGTTTTCATTGGGGACCAGAATTGGAAAATCAATTTTCCAGTGACAATCTCTACGAACAACAGAAATCAAACCCTCAGTAATCCGTGAAGGATAAACATCAGCACGATCATGAGAAAACATAGAGGAAACTTGATTTCTAATCGACTCTCTATCAGAATAAAAACAAAGTTCGGCAGGGATAATCTCGTAAACTGTAGGTTCACGAATTGGCTCGCTGGAATCCCTATTTCTAGCAGAAGACCTATGTGAACAAGAAGCCTAGTTCTAGAACATGATGGAGGAGTAGAACTAGGTTGAGAAGAAGAACCTCGTATGGAAACTGACCCTAAACTACGCAACCTACCACCTCTCCTACTTCTGGTAGGAGCAAGGGGAAGTTCATCTACAATAAGAACCTTTCGAGGATCAGGGTTTGGAAAAGACATAGTTGTACGAAGAAGTAGAAAGTATTGGATGGAAAGATGTGGAAAATTTTTCGTAAAAGAAAAGACAAAGGATATATTTATACTTGGAAGCAACCGTTAAACAAAAAGGTAATGACGGAAACGTCATTATGAAAACTGTCACTTCGTGATTAATGCAGCCGTAAAAAAGCCCTAAATGGCGCTGAGAAGTTGCAGAACCAATCGTAGACACCACGTGTCACATGCATTAAATGGAAGTGACATATGATGCGTCGGTTCAGAAGAAGGTATAATGAAATGAGGGAAACAACGGCAAAAAATTCTTGCTTTAATGAAATCCACTTCCCAAATATTCAATTGCTGAATAATTGGCAAGTGGGGGGACTATCTGTATTGGAGAAAATCAATAATACACTTGTAATCAATTATGTGGCTGACGTTGCAAGACACGTGGATCAGTAGAAAAGCGACAACTGGAGAAGAATACTTAAAGAGATGCGAGTCTAAATTGGTACGAGCAAGGCGTCTAAGAGACAAGAATAAACGGTTGCTCGGGTCTCTTTATAATTTGAAGAGATATTAATGGAATGAATCAAGACAGCAAAAAGTACAGATTCATTAACCTTCAATTAATGAGTATGAATGATTAGAAACGTTACAAAATCTTCATGGAACAGTTACGATTGCCAAATATAACGTTTCATTAATATCATTAATTGCTCATTATGACTCAATTATGAGAAGGAAGAGACGTTGTAGTAAGAAATAACTATAAAAGAGGGAGAAATGACATTTGTATGGACACGTTCTGATTATTGTTGGAATATACTTATTTACTTTGCTTTATACAGATTGCTTTACTATTTCTCGTTCTAATTTTTCTTTTTTCATTACGAAGATATTCTTTTATTCGATTATCAGAAGTCCGAGTACTTCTAAAGTAAGCTTTGACCGAAATTCCTATTTTTTGGTTAAACAATTTATATACTTATATTCAAGGTATATACACATGCATATACAAACTTTTATCGACATTTACGGGATTCGATAACTCTTTAATGTTATACATAGGTCCGCTTCTGATCGCAATAGTTGGAGGATAACCAAGATACTATCATACACGAAAGGCACGATGAACATGTTAAAAGAAAACAAACAAGTCTCGTATGAAGTAGATGTTGCTTGTGAAGATATATGACACATATCTTCTTCTACTTTAGATCATGTTGATTGTGTACATATTCCTAATATGTTTAATATTGTTGCTCATAACTCTGCTAAATTTGTATTTCTTTGGCTCATAAAGTGTTTTGGGAGTCAATGTTTACAGCTTGTTTGGATGGATGTTAAGTATCGTTTCGTAATGTAACGTATTGAATTTTATTGTATTGTATTGTACTGTATCGTTTTGATGTTTATGATGTTTGAATAGAATGTATTGTTTACCGTCATTTCATGGCGTGATGTACTAACAATATGAAGAATAAACTTGCAATATTATAAAGAAAAAGTAAGGTACGAGATAAAAATTATTATATAAAAAGGTAGGGTAAAGAATAAAATAAGATTATTTAATAATAAGGAAGGACAAGATGAGAGAAAAAAAATAAGGTAACGACGCGACCACATCAAATCGATCGTTCCATAAAATGACACTTTTCGTCATTACATAACAACGAATTTAACGATACGACACAATAAAATTTAGTAACAATCAAAACAAACATAGTATTTAAAGTAACAATACAATATAATACAACCGGTAACAACCATCTAAACAAGCTGTAAGGTGGATTGTAAATGATGCTACTACTCAATATCTTTTGAATATATGATGTCCCTAATGAAATAATTGATCTTTTTATTAAAAAAAAAATGCAGATCCATTTTTATTAGTGGTACTTGCCAGTTGTGCATATAATACGTACTATAACAGTTAACTAGATGATTGATCTCTTACTGAATCATGTGGGGATCTAGTCTAGTATTACGACAACAGTACTCACCGTCTTCGATTTGGATGATTTACATGTGTATGTGTAAATTAATTTATTAAAATTTGCCACCGTCCTAAATTACTTTCCTACAAAAAATGGAACGTCTTCTAGTAAGACTAAATGATTTAAGAATAAAAATTAAGAGCTAGCTCTTCTCTCCAACTTATGCATTACATGGATATAAATTCTGAATTTGTCATCAAATTTATAGCTTGTTTAAGTTATGAGTTTGCAATTAAATGTGGTGTGCACTATCAAGGTACCTTCAGAATGGACATGTAACCATGCTAATACCACTGACATGTACCCTAATAACACACAATATAGCACCAACAAAAAGAGATAAGCAGATAGGTGCAGAATCAGACCATATGATAGCATTAGTCTGGTGCTCTCTTCTTTGCTA
>NW_017682882.1:4628-9188 GCF_001879085.1 Nicotiana attenuata | reverse complement strand
TTCCTCTTGTATCTTTTCACTTGACGTGTTCCTTCATGAGCCACTTGCAGAGTCGTCCATATTTCCTTAGCAGTTGTACAGCTTTGGATCCTACTGTACTCGTCTGGTCCTAGACCACATACAAGCCACTTCTTGGCCTTAGCATTTTTCTCCCACTTCCTCACGTCCTCAGCAGTACAATCAGCCCTTGTTTTTGGCACTTCAATTCCTTCAGCATTCTTCTTAGTGGTCGCTAGGGGACCATCAGTGACAATATCCCAAAGTTCATAATCTTCCCCTATAATGTGATCTCTCATTCTGTTCTTCCACCAAGAATAGTACTGACCATTAAAAAGTGTAGGCCAGACAGTTGATTGCCCTTCCCAGTTCCCAGGTGGTGCACTTATTGTTGATCTTCTCCTAAGGTGTTAGCCTCTTCAAGGATAACCTGCTCTGATACCAATTGATAAAATCAATAAATGTGCTGGGGCATTTGTCAGCCCGAATGATGTCACTAGAAACTCATAATGCCCATACCAAGTCCGACAAGCTGTCTTACGGACATCGGATGCCCTAATCCTCAACTGATGGTAGTCGGACCTCAAAACGATCTTGGAAAACACTTTGGCACCCTGAAGGTGATCAAATAAGTCATCAATCCTCAGCAATGGATACTTGTTCTTGATGGTGACTTTATTCAACTGCCGGTAGTCTATGCACATCCTCATCGACCCATGCTTCCTCTTTACAAACAGCACCAGCGCACCCCAGGGCGACACTAGATCTAACAAAGCCCTTATCAAGCAAATCTTGCTGCTCTTTCAATTCTTTCAACTCTGGTAGGGCCATGCAGTTTGGCGGAATAGAAATGGGCTGAGTGCCTGGAGCTAAATCAATGCAAAAGTCAATATCCCTATTGGGTGGCATCCCTGGTAGGTCTACAAGAAATACCTCTGGGAACTCCCGAACAACTAGCACAGAATACATGGAAGGAACCTCCGTACTACAATCACGAACATAAGCCAAATAAGCCAAACACCCCTTCTTGACCATACGCCGAGCCTTCATATAAGAGATAACCCTGCTGGTAGAATGACCAGGAGTCCCTCTCTACTCAAATCGAGGCAACCCCGGCAACGCTAAGGTCACAGTTTTGGCGTGACAGTCCAATATAGCATGATAAGGTGACAGCCAATCCATCCCCAAAATAACACGAAATCAACCATATTGAGAAGTATGAGGTCTATGCTAGTCTCAAGACCCCCAATAATAACCACACACGCACGATTGACATGATCTACAACAATAAAATTCCCCACCAGTGTGGACACATACATGGGAGCACTCAAAGAATCACGAGGCACAACCAAATATGAAGCAAAATAAGATAATACATAGGAGTATAAAGACCCTGGATAAAATAGAACTGAAGCATCTCTACTGCAAACCAAAACATTACCTATGATAACAACATCGGATGACTCAGCCTCAGTCCTGGCTGGGAAAGCATAACATCGGGGCTAGGCCCCACCACTCTGAACCATATCCCTAGGACGGCCTCCTGCTGGCTGGCCTCCACCTCTAGCGGCCTGGCCTCCACCTCTAACGGCCTGACCTCCACCTCTAGCGGGCTGACCTCTACCTCTGGCTCCCTGACCCCTACCTCTAGCTGGCTGAGCGGGCGGTGCCGGGATCATGGCATGAGAACCCTACTGCTGTGACTGAACACCTACTAATCTCAAATAGGTCCTCCAAATATGCCCATACTCACCACACTCGAAACATCCATCTTGATACTGCAGCTGTGGAAACTAAGATTGACCCTGATGGGCCGACTGACTGCGATAATAACTCTGAAGAGGAGGTGCTCTAATAGGAGCTGGTGGAGCACTATAAGCTGGCTGCCCTAAAGGAGGTACATAAGGACAACGACTCCCTGAAGCTCCATGGGATGTCTAAAGTGCTGAATGAAACAGCCTGGGAGGATGGCCCCTACCAAAAGTACCCTGCCTCCAGATGAGGCCCCATTGAATCCACCGGAGTTACGAGGCCTCTTGTCAGACCCCTGACCACTCCCCTGAGCTAGAACCATCTCAACTTGTCTGGCCACATTGCCTGCATCTTGGAAAGAAATCTCACTCCTCGTATCCTTAGCCATCTGCAATCTGATAGGCTGAGCAAGTCCCTCAATAAACCTCCTCACCCTCTCTCCCTCTCGGTAGGGAGCATAAGAAGAGCATGACAGGCCAAATCAACAAATCTAGTCTCGCACTGAGTGAGAGTCATAGATACCTGCTGAAGGCGCTCGAACTACCTCCGATAGTCCTCTCTCTGAGTGATAGTAATATACTTCTCCAGAAATAGCTGAGAGAATTGGTCCCAAGTAAGAGCCGCCGACCCAGCTGGTCTAGCCAAACAAAAATCCCTCCATCATTTCTTGGCAGAACGTGACAGAGGAAAGGCAGCAAAGTCAACCCCATTGGTCTCCACTATGCCCATGTCCCGTAATACCTCGTGACAACTGTCCAGATAGTCCTGGGGATCGTCTGAAGATGTATCGCCATAGTTAGTGGTGAAAAGCTTGGTAAACCTATCCAATCTCCACAATGCCTTAGAAGACATAGTTGATCCATTATCAGTCTGTGCTGCAACACCAAGCAGAACTACCCCAACGGGCTGAGCTGCTCGAGTGTGAATTTGAGGAGCCATCTGCTCCGGAGTGTGAGTAGTGGGAGTCTGGGCTCCTCCCCGAGCTTGAGAGATGAGTGGTGCTACAGGAAATGAGTCGGCCTGAGCAACACTCTCCATAAGGCCCACTAGACGGACAAAAGCATCCTGAAGTACCGGGGTAGAGATGAACCCCTCTGAAACCTAATCTGGCCTTGCTGGAACGGTCTGGGCTGAAGCCTCCTCATCAAACTCTACTCAAGGTTCCGCCACTGGTGCTGCTGTCGAGCTCTGGGCTGAGCCCTGTCCCTTCCTCGGCCTCGTCCTCTGCCCCTCGTAGGAGCTGCCACTAGGGGCTGTGGCTGCTGCTCAGCTGAAGAAGCGGTACGTGTTCTCACCATCTACGAAGGAACAAGAGTAGAGAGTTCAATTAGCATTGAGAATCGCACGACAGAGGAGAATAGAAGTGAAATTGTTCCTAAACTCTATAGCCTTTGGGATAAGCACAGACGTCTCCGTACCGATCCCTCAGACTCTACCAATCTTCTTCGTGAATTGTGAGACCTAGGAACCCAGTGCTTTGATACCAACTTTTCATGATCGGAATTCCCACCCTCAGGACCATGATGGCGCCTAACATCACACTTGCTAGGCAAGCCAACGTTAGAGTTTTATTAACCTTTTTCCTTTACATTCCATAGATTAAAATGAACAAACTAAATCAAGTAGAAGTGAATGCGGAAGTACATAAATAACCTTTTGTCTATATACTATTAACAATACCATAGCTATTACTACTACCCAGATGCTGGTGTCACAATTCACGAACATACTATGAAAATCTACAAACATAGGTTTAAAAGAAATTACATCTATTTTGGAAGTAAATAAAGAAGCAATATAGAGATGTAGAAGGGGACGACAGGGCCTGCGGACGCCAGCAGGACTACCTTGGGTATCCTAGATGAAATGCCTGCAACCGACATCTCAATCCGCCACTACCAGCTCCAAAATCTGCACAAAAAGTGTAGAGTGCAGTATCACTACAACCGACCCCATGTACTGGTAAAAGCCGAGCCTAACCTCACGAGGTAGTGATGAGGCTATGGCGGGGCAGTTACCATATAACCTGCATACAGTGCATAATAAAACAAAAAGAAGAACGGAACAAATAAAATAATAACTTGCAAGGAAAGAATTCAGAACTCCGGTACCTCATCCGTACCCAGCTATAACCAATCCTTAAGTGTAAAGCCAAATTACAGATGACTTGCACAGTAGAAGAAAGATACATAAACACATAAACTGATGCTGCGCGCATCCCGATCCCACCATATAATCAATATCAATATGAATATTCACCCTTATTACTCCATTTCAATCCACCCTTATTACTCCATTTTAATCCACCCTTATTCCTCCTGTTGCGGCGTGCAACCCGATCCCACCGTACAATAGCAATTCACCCTTATTTCTCCTCAAAATACCACCCTTATTACTCCTGTTGCAGCCTGTAACCCGATCCCACCAGACAATAGCATTTCACCCTTATTACTCCTCAATATATCACCATTATTCCTCCAATTGCGGCGCACAACCTGATCCCACTATATAAGTACCAATCACACAATAAGATCAGGAATTTCATAATTTAGCTCAAAACCTGTAATACATCATATTCAAGTTGGGGTATTTTAATCTTTTAATATTACTTAAACTAAAAAAACAAAAAAAAAGGGAAAAACCTAACCAATTAAATGGGAAAAGCCCACTGTAAAGTGTACGTCAAAACAGAAGGGTTTAGGGCGTGGGAAACGAAGTCAGGAGCTTCTGGTGGAAACAAAAGCAATTACCAAATTGTAAACACTCTCTCAAATACACCAACTAAAATATTGACAATGAAAAGAAAGAGGG
>NW_017682882.1:0-4220 GCF_001879085.1 Nicotiana attenuata | reverse complement strand
AAACTGTACAACAAAAGTAACCATCCTATGATAGCTCCAGGAAGAGGTGGAGCTTACCAACTCACAGCTGAACCCCGAAATCCTAGCGGAGGGGTCGATCAGAGTCCCTACCTGGACCTGCACGCACGAAACAAAAATGCAGTGTCCCCAGGCAACGGGACATCAGTACGAATAAAATTGTACTGGTATGTAAGGCAGAAAGTAGAATCATACATAGCTGATGAAAAAAACGGTAATAGAGATACCACCTGACACTGAAACTCTGATAGCCTCCATGGCCGACATCCGACCTCATAGTAATCAAATATGCATGGTATGCTCGTGTAATGGTATGTCGTGAATACATATATATTGATGCAAATGCATGACATACCCAACCAAATGCTAGCAATGGCGGTCTCTTTCGGTAGCTAACCGGTATCATATTGCCAACCTGTGGCCATCTGTATAATACATATAGTGTTTCGGGCAAATAGGCTCCTTACCTCCGATTATAGCTCGAAGTCCATGCATAATATGCCATGTATGATATGAACTTTGAATGCACATAATAGGCCATAACAAGAACTTAGCCAGTCTTGGCTCATTGGTACTCTTATTCTCATAATCTCATAATCACCTTCGTATCGCATACAATTGTCTCGTGGAATCTCATATTTTATTATTTGAATAAGCTTGAAAAATTAACTCGACTTTTAGAAAGATAACTTAACTCTGAAGATGTTCATAAAAAGCTTAAGGTACTTCACTTAGTCCTTATACCTGATTTATTGATAATTAGTAAAAGAAAGTATTTCAAAAATCAAGTGTTTTAGTAATTTAAACATAAAAATTATATTTGAGATTTTTGGAAATCGACGTGTCACTTTAGAGATTTTAATATACACTTTAACAAGGGAGAAGGACTGATCTCAAATACTAAATGCCTTTATTTTCTAGTCATACAACCCAAAGACGAATAAGAATTCATATATATAGACATAGAGTTAAGAAAGCCGAACAAATGACATATATACATGTCGAGTTCCCTATTTAACCGAAAGAGTGGAATATCAACCTAATAGCATCATGAAAATAATTCAACTACGATCCTAATGTCTTTCACAGAAGGTCTTTGTAGCAATAGAATAGTAAAATATCACATTTGACGTCTTAGGAATTTCCCAGAATTCGTGCTAAAAGGAAGGACAGAGTTTAGCCTTAACATACCTCTCCAACGAACGTCCGAATGCCTGTAGTTCCTTCACGAAAGTTGTTCCTTACATCCTAAGCTTCGAAAACACTATATATATGCAGCTTATACGCATCAATAAACAGTTCATAATTGAGTTTAAATTGGCAGATTTGCCATATGACCCTAAGTTGACGAAACGTCCGTAGAACTTTGGAAAAACAATCATAAAAGAGTCCCAAGATGATTACCTTGGAAAACCAAGTATAAATCCTGAAGAACCAGCAAGAATAACAAATTCCTATCTTCCAAGAATAGCTCCAAACACAGCTAATAGAAGGGAGAAACGATTGCAAAGCGTAGAGATTGCGTTTCTAGGCACGTGGGCAAACTTTAATGGTAGAAATCGTTAAAAACGCACCTTAATCACTCAAGAACACCATGGAACCTTCTCTTCAGCTTTCTTACTGTTTTAGGACGAAAATGAAATGTTTTTAGGTCCGAAAAGTCGAATTTGCCGACTTATACTACTTGTTTGACCCGACCCGGTTCGCGGCCCGGTTTCATCCTGGACAGTGCGCGGTAAAACAGTCATAACTTTTTACTCCAATGTCCGTTTGATGTGAGGTTTTTTTGGTTGAAAGCTAGACTCGTAGACCTTCAATTTAATATATAATATGTCTCAAAAAGACCTCATATAACACAAGAAATATATTTCTCAAAAAGCTTTAGTGACACACCTACTTGCCAACTATGCAGTTAGTGCAGTCTCGCAAAACTGCAAATATCTCTCTACCCGATATTGTATCGACAAATCATTTAATACGTTAGAAATTAGACTCGTAGATATTCAATTTGATATGTGGATCATCTTGTAATTCCAAGTATATTGGGAGAAAAGCTCCAATACATTTGACCTAATGTTTAGCACATTTATAAATGCAACTTGTGATGACCTTTGCCAACTTTTATTCCACAAATCGCTTGACTTCAAAACATAACACACGATTATCATAAACCTAAAATAACTTGTAAAATAACCTCTTTATCATGTTAAGAACCCTAGTCTCACCCCAAAGTGCATGTTATAACATTCCAAACTTGTCGACTTTCGGCGAAACTTATTTTCTTCAATTTGTTTAGCTTCTAAGCCTTTCCAACAATCTTGGTACTTGTTATTCATGATATTAAATATTTGTAACTACCAAGGTAATATGATTAACTTACTTTATGAACTTTCAAAGACAGTCTCATTTCTGAGCTTACATCAATTGACTTACGACGTACTTTTGCGCACGAAAATGTGGGGTGTAACATCATTCCCCCCTTTGGAAAATTCGTCCTCGAATGTTGGCTGTTACGCTTATCAGTCTCATAACCTATTGCTTTTATGAATACTTTAATACTGTACTTTCCATCTAGGAAATTGTTTTGTGAATAAATCCCAAGGCCTGTGCACTTCCCCCTTTAGACCTCTTTCTCACACCATGACTTGTTGTCCGAATTCATCAAATCCCATAACTGTTGCTACCTTCTATCATGTAGCTTGTACAACTCTGACCTTGTAAGTGCCTATGCGAATCTTCTTTCCCTTTCCTCAGGCTTTTAGCCAATATTTAGGCCTTACCTTGTGAACATATACAAAACTATGACAAGATGTCCCTCTAGGCATCGATAGGTGTACTAAAGTTCTTCGCTTGGTATTTTGTCGAACTTACGACTATTGCTATACCTTGCTTCATAGCCTCGGTTATCTATGCTTATGGTTTTACTACATCTAGGCAGTTCATACTATATCCTAACTCTTACTTCGGTTTATTATTACCGAGGTCTGCCACCCAGCTCCGGGTTACTCTTTCGCTGCTTGTCCTATATGTATAAATCTAAGTCATTTAATGCTTCCTTATTACTGTTCATCTAAATAATGACATCATAATCTCCTCTCATATGTTGTAACTCTTATCCATCTATTATTGATTCACCTTAATGTTGATCTATAATCCACCACTGATAACTTGAAACCTCTTACGTAATACATTGTCACTAGGGCTCACATCTCATCGGGGAATATCTGAAGTGATTTGACCGATCCACCTAGGGACGATACTATACTATAACCATATTTCATAGCATCCTAACATGATTCATCTTATGGGGGTATTCCAATCCCGTGAAATTCATAAAATCCCTTTTCTTTAAATTATTCCTCAATCAAAGGCCTAAATGTCATCCTCTTATCTATCACAATTACACCCTTATTCTACTATGGGGGCAGCATTTCATCACTTTTAATTGCTCCTAGTCTTAGACTCCTCTATGTTAGTTCAGGTGTACCGAGCTTTTTATTACATATGGAAATCATCAGCTCCCTTGTTTTGATGGGTTTAATCCCGAGGACATACATATTCACATCACCTTCGCACTCACATTTTCATATCTTTACTCCTATCTACCTAAAACTTTGTTGTTGTACAATACTTTACCTTACGACCTACACCTATCTATTTGTACTACTCGCAACTTTCCTTTAACTTGATAGCACCACAAATTTCCTTTCGTGCCTTCTCAGTTGTCCTTAAATGTAAGCAATTTCTTTTCCTGCTCATTCTATCACTTGTTACATGAATACTTGGCTTGTCGTATTGCCCACGAATACTGTAATTTCCTATACCTCATATGACCTCAAACATCACCTTTGATGACTTCTTTTTTTTCCATTCATTAGCCATGATAGGTGCCACTTTCTTATGGAGTGTATACAATATTGTAGTGAGACTGTTGGTACAAGAACATTTACTCTTTAGCTCACTGTGCTTAGATGGAAACCTTTTTCCTTACTTCCTCAGCCACTCTTTCGTTGTAGTACTTAGGGAGACCTTCTGGCTCTTGTAAAGTTGCGAGTTTGTTATATCGTACACCGAAGGAAATTTTCGTTGTTCTTACTCGC
This sequence comes from Nicotiana attenuata, assembly GCF_001879085.1. Taxonomy (NCBI): domain Eukaryota; kingdom Viridiplantae; phylum Streptophyta; class Magnoliopsida; order Solanales; family Solanaceae; genus Nicotiana; species Nicotiana attenuata. Next base: position 102 of record NW_017682882.1, on the reverse strand, counting down.
CTATAATAATCCTTAGTTACATAACTTCGTGCCTTTGTGCTCGTAGGGTTACTTCTAAGCTCAAATTTTTATTGTCTCCTTAGTGGCACTCTCTCTTATTTT
>NW_017682881.1:0-9188 GCF_001879085.1 Nicotiana attenuata | reverse complement strand
GCCATGGCTGGCCGGAGAAAAGTCAGGGACGACCGGAGAAAGGTCATGAATGGAAGTCAGGCAACGACTGGACTAGCTTCCTTCGAGATTTTGGCCGTGAAACCACAGAAGCGAACACCCAGGAGCCATGGGAGGCCATTACACATCTCCGATGGCCATGGGAGGCCATGGATTAGGGTGGTATTGAGAGGCGGCGGCTAGGGTTTACAGAGAGATTAGAGAGCGTTTCAGAGATGAGAGGTTTCAAGGGCGGCGTTTGGTAAGAAATGATTAGGGTTGGGTGTGGTTGGTAAAATTAAAAAAGAAAGAATGAAGGGTGGCCGTTGATCATTTAGATCAACGGCCTAGATTGAATGGGAGCCGGGCGGATCGGATAAATGGGTCAGGGTTCGGGTTAATTTGAAATTGGGCTGGGTAATTTTAAACTTTGAAATTGGGTTAATTGGGGTTGCCAAATTGGCTATAATTGATATGCAATTGAGGCCAAATCGTAAATAGCCAATTTTTCCTTTAATTTTTTTTTATAAAATAGTAATACAGATTTTAAGAGCAAATTAAAAGTACTAGGTAAATGAATATTATATAAATATTAATTTAAAAATACTGGGATTAATTTTATAAACATAAAACGCTATAATTACAAGATAGGCTATAATTTCAATTATATGCAATTTAGCTTTTAAAATACCAAACAAATTTGTAAAGATATGCAAAAATTACCTTAATTATATTTTGGTGCAAATGTGAGAATAAAATGAATTATTCGCCAAAAATAATAATTTTGGGAATAATTATTGGATTTTGTTGTACTAAAATAGGCAACAAATTGGTTTTAAAAATCATTAAAATGCCAAAAATCTTAGGTGTGCTTATATATGCACCAATATGCTATTTTGGAAATATTTGGGTATAAAAATACTTAGGGAAAAATTGGGTATCAACAGCTGCCCCTCTTTACCCGGGAAGGATGAAAGAGTTGTCGGGTAAAGACATGATGGCCAATTTTGACCGGAAGCGGCAATTTGAAAAGAATTTGACCGAGCTCTGGTTTCTGAGCTGCCTACATATCCCTGGTTTTACAAGAATCAGGCCGTATGTAGTTCAGGAACCATTGACGGGACATGCCAATGGCGATTCGAAAGAGACGGGCACGATGTTTTAAGGGGGGGGGGGAGAGGTATTTGAAACTTGATCGGCGGTGAGGACCGGAGCGGGATCGCTCCTGCTGAGACGGTAGTTGCTAGCCGATGTACCTGCAAGTGAGCAATACGGGCGTATATTGTGCATAAACTTAAACGTGATGCAAGTTCCCGTTGGACCATGAATGCTGTCCTTGGACGGTTGGGATGACGTCCTCGGACCATGATGTCCTGGGCCATGAAGCGCAAAATTAAAGGATTCGCAGGCCATGAAATGATGTTCTCGGGCTATGATAATGGTGCCTCCGAACCATGATGCCTTTGAATAATGATGTGCAGGATATAAAGTGGGGTCCTCGGGCCATGGCATGGTGTTCTCGGGCTATGAGGATGATGGCCCCGAACAATGACGCCTTCAGACAGTTTTGGCGATATTTCAGCCCATGAAATGCAGGATTTGGCGGTATTTCAGCCGATGCAAAAAATGTAAATGGCGATATTTCAGCCGGCAGAAATTTAAATAAAACAGGCGATGTTTCAGCCGATATAAAAAGTAAAATGGCGATATTTCAACCGACAGAAAGCATAAGTATAGATGATGATGGAGTTGAACTGGCGATCTTTCAGCCGATGTAGAATTTAAATAAAGTTTGGTGATATTTCAGCCGATTGCGTGACGTAAGTAAAGGCGGCGATATTTCAGCCATGCAAGAGAGATAAGGTGGCAATTTTTCAGCCTTGAAGAAAGATAAAGTGGCGGTATTTCAGCCATGAAAATGGAGGTAGAGCTTAACCTCGGAAGGCAGAAAGGTAGCCTTATGCAGATAATGCAGGATGGAGACAACGCTTAGTCTCGGAAGGCAGAAAGGTAGCCTTATGCAATGCAAAGAATGCAGATGGAGACAACGCTTAGTCTCGGAAGGTAGAAAGATAGCCTTATGCAATGCAAAGAATGCAGATGGAGACAATGCTTAGTCTCGGAAGGCAGAAAGATAGCCTTATGCAGATGGAGACAATGCTTAGTCTCGGAAGGCAGAAAGATAGCCTTATGCAGATGCAAAGAATGCAAAGGGAGACAACGCTTAGTCTCGGAAGGCAGAAAGATAGCCTTATGCAGATAATGCAGATGGAGACAATGCTTAGTCTCGAAAGGCAGAAAGGTAGCCTTATGCAATGCAAGAAAATAAAAGGACGGATAGTAGTGAGATTTCTTAGCTGATTGCTGATCACGATGCCGTGACTGTCAAGGAGGTTGTGTGTGGATAATAATTACGGACGAGTGATGATTCTGAGAAGTTGCGTCTTTGAGGAATATGCGTACGTAAATATACCTGACGATATTGTAAGTCGAGTGCCTGCATCCAAAGAGAAATCGTGAGTTTTGTAAGGGGGAAAGGTTAGTTCGTCTTCCCCTGGCTTCCGGCATTGCGTATCATTGGGGTAGCGTTGCTAAACAGCAGCAATTCGAACAATAATTATGCATGATTTAGTAAATATAACGTAAGTAGAAAAAATAGTTTTCTTTTAGATGAACCAATGACTGGACGAGGTTCAAGACATTGCAACCTCTCTTGCTCCGGAATTTTGAGGGTCCTCCTTAAAATTTTTTCCCAATTTGCTGGGCTGGCACTTCTGACGGCTGCGCTGAACGACTGAAGGATCAACTTTGGAATTTTGAGGGTCCTCCTCAAAATTCTGCCCCAGTTTACTGAGGTGGCATTCCTGGCGATGAGTGGCTGAAAACTAACTTCGGAATTTTAAGGGTCCTCCTCAAAATTCTGCCCCAGTTCCAATAGTAGGGGGAAAATGAAATTTTTATTAAATTGTGACCGAACCCATAGGGCTGCCTACGTATCCCCTCTTAAACGGGAATCAGGTCAGGCGTAGTTCAAATACATCATAAAAGGAATCGTAAGTGGTTACACATAGTATCGTTTCACTGCATCTGAATTGATCGGCTTTGGCCAAACTTCTCCGTCCATTTCTGCCAGAATAAGGGCTCCTCCAGTTAGAACCCGGTGAACCATGTACGGACCCTGCCAGTTGGGAGAGAATTTTCCCTTGGCTTCATCTTGATGTGGGAATATTTTCTTCAACACCAGCTGCCCTGGTGTAAGCTTCCTTGGCTTAACTCTTTTGTTGAAGGCTCTGGACATTCTGTTCTGATACAACTGACCGTGGCAAACTGCATTCATCCTTTTCCCATCTATAAGGGCTAACTGCTCGTAGCGACCTTTTACCCATTCTGCGTCGTCCAACTCTGCTTCTTGTATGATCCTCAAGGAGGGAATTTCTACCTCGGCGGGGATGACCGCCTCTGTACCATAAACCAGCATGTAAGGAGTTGCTCCGGTGGATGTGGGGACCGTGGTGCGGTATCCCAGTAAGGCAAACGATAACTGCTTATGCCATTGTTTGTGGCTTTCGACCATCTTTCTTAGTATCTTCTTGATATTCTTGTTGGCTGCTTCTACAGTTCCATTCATCTGAGGCCTGTAGGTTGTAGAGTTCTTGTGTTTGATCTTGAATGCCTCACACATGGCTTTCATCAGGTCACTATTGAGATTGGAACCATTATCAGTGATGATTGATTCCGGAATTTCGAATCGGCAAATAATACGGTCACGGACGAAATCTGCCACAACTTTCTTAGTCACTGCCTTGTATGGCGCTGCTTCAACCCATTTAGTGAAATAATCGATTGCCACCAGGATAAACCTGTGCCCGTTTGATGCGGCAGGCTCGATAGGTCCAATGACGTCCATTCCCCAGGCGGTGAATGGCCATGGTGAGCTTGTTGCAGTAAACTCGTTTGGAGGCACCTTTATCATATCTGCATATATCTGATAGCGATGGCAATTGCGAACATACTAGATACAGTCTGTTTCCATAGTCATCCAGAAATAGCCTACTCGGAGTATCTTCTTTGCTAAGACAAAACCATTCATGTGCGGCCCGCAGGTCCCTGCGTGCACTTCGTCCAATAGTCTGGATGCTTCTTTTGCTTCGACACACCTTAGTAAACCCAAGTCGGGAGTCCTCCTGTACAGGATTCCCCCACTGTGAAAGAAGTTGTTGGATAATCTCCGAAGTGTGCGTTTCTGAGTAGCGTTGGCATATTCTGGATATTCTCCTGTTGTCAAGTACTTTTTGATGTCATGGAACCATGGTTTTCTGTCTGCTTCTTCCTCAACGTGAGCACAATAAGCTGGCTGATCATAAATCTTTACTGGGATGGGATCGATGAAATTCGTGTCTGGATGTCGGATCATGGATGACAGAGTAGCCAATGCGTCAGCGAACTCCTTGGACTCTGGGGACATGCTGAAATTCCATCTTTGTGAATCTTTTCCTTAACTCCTGTATGTGATGCAAGTAGGGGAGTAGCTTAGAGTTCTTGGTTGCCCACTCTTCTCGAACTTGATGCACGAGCAAGTCTGAATCCCCGATCACTAGCAACTCCTAAAAGTTCATGTTAATGGCCATCTTGAGCCCCAGGATGCAAGTTTCATATTCAGCCATATTATTTGTGTAAGGGAACCTGAGCTTGGCGGATACCGGGTAATGCTGGCCGGTTTCTAATACTAGGACTGCTCCTATGCCAACTCCTTTGAAATTTGCGGCTCCGTCGAAAAACAACCTCCAACAATCGTAGGATTCTGCAATATCTTCTCCTACAAAGGACACTTCTTCATCAGGAAAATACGTTTTCAAGGGTTCGTATTCTCCGCCAACGAGATTCTCGGCAAGGTGATCTGCTATGGCTTGCCCCTTGATTGCTTTCTGAGTCACGTAAACAATGTCGAATTCACTCAGCAAGATTTGCCACTTGGCGAGCTTGCCAGTGGGCATGGGCTTCTGAAAGATGTACTTCAGCGGGTCCATCCTGGATATGAGATAAGTAGTGTAGGCACAGAAATAATGCCTCAATTTCTGATCTACCCAAGTCAGAGCACAACAGGTGCGCTCCAATAAAGAATACCGGGCCTCGTACGGGGTGAACTTCTTACTGAGATAGTAGATGGCTTGCTCCTTCCTCCCCATTTCATCATGCTGTCCCAGAACACAACCGAATGCCCCATCCAAAACCGCGAGGTAAAGCAATAGAGGCCTCTCTGGCTCGGGCGGAACCAAGACTGGCGGCTTTGACATGTATTCTTTGATTCTGTCGAAAGCTTTCAGACAATCGTCAGTCCATTTAGTAGCAGCGTCTTTCTTTAGCATTTTAAAAATGGGTTCACAAATGACCGTGGACTGAGCTATAAACCGGCTGATATAGTTGAGTCTTCCCAAGAAACTCATCACGTCCTTCTTGTTCTTTGGCGGTGGCAATTCTTGAATGGCTTTGACTTTTGATGGGTCCAGCAGGAACCCCGAATGCACACTTGGCGGGATGCAATTTCAGATTGTACCTCCTTAATCTGTTGAAGAACTTTCTCAAGTCTTCCGTATGATCAGTGGCCTTCTTGGATTTGATGATGACGTCATCCACATATACCTCAATCTCATTGTGTATCATGTCGTGAAAAGTAGTGGTCATGGCTCTCATATAGGTGGCACCAGAATTCTTTAACCCAAACGGCATCATTGTGTAACAATATATCCCCCATGGCGTGATGAAAGCCGTTTTCTCTGCATCTTCCTCGTCCATCCATATCTGATGGTATCCTGCGAAACAATCAACAAAAGACTGCAACTCATGCTTGGCGCAATTGTCGATGAGAATGTGTATGTTTGGCAAGGGGAAGTCATCTTTGGGACTGGCCCGGTTAAGATCCCGGTAGTCGACACAGATTCTAACCTTCCCGTCCTTCTTTGGTACCGGCACGATATTGGCTAACCATGATGGATATTCCAGTACCCTGAGAACCTTGGCTTTGACTTGCTTAGTAACCTCTTCTTTGATTTTCAAACTCATGTCGGGTTTGAATTTCCTGAGCTTCTGTTTTACCGCCGGACAGGTTGGATCTGTTGGCAGTTTGTGGGCTACAATGGACGTGCTGAGACCAGTCATATCATCATACGACCAGGCGAATATGTCCTCATATTCCCTTAAAAATTCCGTATATTCTTCTTTTTCTGATGGTGATAGGTGAACACTGATGCGAGTTTCTTTGCCATTTTCTGTATCTCCCAAATTAACGACCTCAGCTTCTTCCAGGTCAGACTTAGGTCTATTCTCAAAATTCTCAACTTCTCTGACGACCTCTTCAGGTATCTCATCTTCTTCCGAGTCTATGTTCTTTTGTTGCGTTGTTTCGTTGTAAGTCACAATCGTTGGTTCATCATCAAGGTAAGTAATAGTAGTGCTGTGTAAAAATAGAGTAAATGATAGAAAAATAATAAGAGCGAGATATATATGATAAACTGAAATTCTTTGATTAAATTGTTTGAAACATCGGAGATCTTTTCGAAATTAAAGACAATGCGGAAAGGAAATCAACTAGTAAAGTAAGCTAAAAATGAGATGCATGGTGCTTTTGTTTAGCCTTGCTACCTCGAAGCCTTCCGGGCCCTGACGGTCCTAATTAACCAATTGCTGAGGCGGTCACCTCGGTTCACAGCTTGTACGGAAGGGCCTTCCTCCCCTTCCTCCTCGAAAAGAACACAGCAGTCCATATCAACATCCTCCAAAAACAGATTCTTCATGGCTCCCAACGCTTCGTCTTCCTCTGACCCATATATAGTATCTGCCGGTTGGAAGGTTTGCTCCAGGCTGGGTATCAGAAGCTCCAATGGATAGTAGGGACCGCGCCATGGTGGCGACCAGCTCTGGAATTCTTCCCAAGTATAACCGTACCCTAAGCCAAATGTAGTACCATGCTTCTTTAGTTTGATGGGCTTAGTGATCCCCTGAAGATTTTTACCGAGTCCCTTTCCAGGCTCGTACCCACACCAATTCAGGATACTTTCGATCTTGTTTTCCCACCACTTATCCTTATCCACAGCGTTGACCCTTTCGATGTGGTGGTATGTTTCTCCGCCTATTCTCCTTCTGCCCCCGATCATCGGGATGGTCTGGCTACTATATATGGAGTTACTACCATCCCCATGAATAATCACCTCTTGGTGATTCCATTCGAACTTCACCGCCTGATGCAGGGTCGATGCTACGGCTCCAGCAGCGTGGATCCAGGGCCGTCCTAACAGCAGATTGTAGGATGCCGGGACATCTATTACTTGGAAGTCGACGTCGAACCTTGTTGGCCCCATTTGTAAGCATAGGCTGATTTCTCAGATAGTAGATCTCTGCGACCCATCGAAGGCCTTGACATTGATAGCCCCATCCTTGATCTCGTGCAGGCTCTTTGCCAAAGTTCTTAGAGTTATCAGCGGACAGATGTTAATGCTCGATCCTCCATCGATCAGGACTCTAGTGATGAAATAATCTTCGCATTGTATGGTGATGTGCAGTGCCTTGTTGTGGCTCAAACCTTCCGGCGGCAGCTCATCTTCGTGGAAGGTTATTTTATGGCTCTCCAGCACTTGCCCTACCATATTCGCCATTTCACCCCCGATTATATTGTTGGGCACATAAGCTTCGCTCAGTATCTTCATCAGGGCATTCTTGTGAGCGTCAGAACTCTGTAGAAGAGCTAGGATAGAGATCTGTGCTGGTGTTTTGTTCAACTGTTCAGCGACCGAGTACTCCTTAGCCTGTATTTTCCTCCAAAGATCGTCAGGACCAGTTTCGATAGGCCGTCCCGAGGCTTGCTTACTGGACTCAGCTAAGTGTTCTGGGGTATAAATCCTCCATGTTCTGGTCATTCCTTGTGCGGCAATTGTTTCTCCTGTCTTGGTCTTTCCTTTCCTCCTAGCTTCGGCAGTGTAATCCCATGGTATGGCATTTGAGTGGAATGGTGTTATGTCTGACATTGCCACAAAAATAGGTACCCTTGGGGGTAACACAACAACTTCAAAGGGTGCAGGTGCTTTTGGAACTCCAAATTCAACCTCAATTGGCCCGAGCGCCTTTGCAGAAGGAGGCGCTTCAAATTCGAGAGGTATAGACATGTTTACTTCATCGTCCCTGGAGGGCTGATTCTGCACAACAATTGGGTTAAGTGTAACTGCTGGTTTCATTGGTTCATCCTCCTCAGCAATCAAACCTATCGACCCTTTGTGGTCCTAATCATCTTTGATCTCGATCATGTGAATGTCTCCACCTTTGTGGTCAGGCAGAGGGTTGTTACGAACATTAGGAGGCTCCTTTGCTACTATGACCTTATTGTCGATCAGGGTTTGAATCTTGTCATTCAATAAGTGGCACTCGTCGAGGGTGTGTCCCTTCATGCCGGAATGGTATGCACAGGTCTTATTAGGGTTGACCCCCTAGGAAGGATTCTCTGGAGTTACGGCTGGGATAGGGGTGATGTAACCAGCAGTTTTAAGTCTCTCGTACAGCTGATAAATTGGTTCAGCGATGGCTGTGTATTGTCTGGGAGGTTTGCGGTTAAAATTTGGCCTGGGTCTAGGGAAATTTTGACGGGTGGGAGGTGATTGGTAGTGAGAGGGTTGAGCATTATAAGCTTGATAAACAGGTGCTGGTTGAGAGTATCTGGGTGAAGTGGGTTGGTATGTGAGAGGTGGAGAGGATTGGTAAATGGGAGGTGGATTTGGATAGGAGGGTGCGGGTGCTTGGTAATTCGGGATAGGCTGATATGTAAGTGGAGGTGATGGGTAGGTATGGTATTTTAGTGGTGATTTGGCTCCCTGTGCGACCATTACGGCACTCACATATTTCTTCTTGGACGTGCCACCGGACTGTAAAGCCTTATTGGTGGCCTGTAATGCTTCAAGATTAGTAACCATACCATTCTTAATGCCTTCTTCGATTCTTTCTCCCAGTTTGATGATATCGGAGAACTTCTGACCCTCGATTAGCATCAACCTCTCGTAATATTGGGGATCTTGAGCCCGGACGAAGAACCTGTTCATCTGTTCTTCTTGTAGGGCCGGCCTGACCTTTGCAGCTTCTGACCTCCAACGAGTAGCATACTCGCGGAATGTTCCGGTAGACTTCTTCTTCAAATTCTGGATGTAGAATAC
>NW_017682880.1:0-9190 GCF_001879085.1 Nicotiana attenuata | reverse complement strand
AACTGAGTAGGGAATCAAGTTGATACTCGCCCCCAAATCACATAGAGCTTTAGCAAAGTCTGCACTTCCAATAGTGCAAGGAATGGTGAAAGCACCAGGATCCTCCAATTTCGGAGCCATTGAATGCACTATAGCACTAACTTGGTGGGTCATCTTAATAGTTTCACACTCCATGGATCTTTTCTTCATCACCAAATCTTTCATGAATTTAGCATAGACAAGCATTTGCTCCAAAGCCTCCACTAAAGGCACATTAATGGATAAGCTCTTCATCATGTCAATGAACTTTTTGAACTGATTCTCATTTTTCTGCTTTGCTAGCCTCTGAGGATAAGGTGGAGGTGGCCTAGGCAAGGGTACCTTGGCTTTTGGCACAACTGGCTCCGACATGTCTATTACGTGTTCCCTAGACGGGTTCACGTCATTCTGTGTTTCCACCACGGCATCTTGAATATCAATCCTCACTTCTTCATTCACGTTTTCATCAATCACATTTTCAACCACCAGAGGAACTTCATCTTGCAACTCAATTTCATCATGCAAAATTTGCTTTTGTTTGGAGGCTCACGTCACCGCCTCGTCAACTCCTTGTAATTACCGCCATAACATGATTGTTCCCACCCTTTGGGTTAACTACCGTATCACTAGGTAGAAACCCCTTAGGGCGAGTATTCAAAGACTGTGAGATTTGGCCTAGCTGAACCTCCAAATTTCTGATTGAAGTGTTGTGAGATGCCAACTGTGCATCAGAGTCAGCATTCTTCTTCATCATCTGTTCAAAAATCATTTCAATTCTCCCTATGTCATTGTTGGAAGAACTAGGACCCTGGGATGGAAAAGGCGGTGGATTGCTCGGTTGTTGATACATTGAGGGCCTTTGAAAGACTTGCCCCTGATTTCCCTGGTTGTTGTTGTTCCATCCACCCTGGTTGTTGTTTCCACCCCAATGTTGTTGTTTCCCCAATTTCCTTGATTATTCTGATTGTTGTTTTGTTTGCCCCTATTCGGATTTTGATTAATGTTGCCCTAATTGTTGTTCCCTTGTTGTTGATTATTCCAATTGCCTTGGGATCTCTATTGTTGTTGTTGGTTAGAAGTATTGCCCCTTTGGCCTTGATAATTATTAACATATTGTACCTCTTCATTCTACCCATCATAACCATCATCTTGGAATCCACCACAATCATTGTTAAATTGATCCGAACTCCCTTGGTTCTATTGACCTCTTTGTCTTCTATTGTTCACTAGCATGTTGACACCCTCTATGGCATTCACTTGGCGAGGATTTTGAACTTGTTGCAACTGTGCCTTTGCTAATTGGTTCATTGTTGTTGTAAGTTCTGCTATAGCCTTCCCATGGTCATGTAGTTCTTTGTGCAAGCGAGTGATCGTGGGGTCACCCTGTGGCACATTGGCTCTACTTTGCCAAGCGGAGGACGTGTCAGCCATCTCGTCAAGAATGGCACAAGCTTCATCATAAGGCAGCTTCATGAAGTTGCCCCCAGCAAGTTGGTTCACTATGCATTGATTTGTTGTGTTGATGCCCCGGTAGAAGGTCTGTTGAATCATTGCCTTAGTCATATCATTGTTGGGGCATTCCTTCACCATGGTTCTATATCTCTCCCAAATCTCGTGTAATGGTTCGGTGGGCTCCTGATTGAAAGCTAAGATCTCATCCCGCAATGCTGCCATGTGCCCCGGTGAGAAAAACTTGGCAAAACTTATCCGGCAACTCACCCAAGTACTGATGGAATGGTTGGGAAGTCGCTCAAGCCAATCCAATGCCTTCCCTCAAAGTGAAAATGGGAAGAGTCTCAACCGAAGTGCATCCTCGGACACACTGGTTTGCTTGCTCCCCCAACAGGTATCCACGAACCCCTTGAGATATTTGTAAGCATTCTGAGTGGGAGCACCCGTGAAATACCCTCGCTGCTCCAACAATGTCAGCATCACATTAGTAATTTGGAAATTGCCCGCCTGGATCTGGGGCGGGACAATTGCACTAGCATAGCCTTGGTTGGGAAGTACTCGATGAGCCACTCTTGGAGGTGGTGGAGGAGGGTCTGGAATATTTTCATTTGCATTGGCCTGGCGGCCTCTACGTTGTCCTTGAGGTACAAGGGCACCTCATCATCTCCGACATCATCTACCTCCTCCCCCGCAACCATATTTCCAAGAGGGTCATTGTTGTTTGCTGCCATTTTATACCTGGAGTTGTGACACACACAAATTAGTAACGCAGAAGGAAAGAAGAAGAATACACAAAACTATTTAGATAGATAGCCAAGACCGTTAGCTCCCCGGCAACGATGCCAAAAAAGTGATCGAGGCCAACCCTGTACTACTATAAAGTAGCAAGAGTGGTCGAAGCAGCTTTTACCCGAGAAGGTCGGGATCGATTTTCACAGGGAGCTAGAGATGGGAATTGAGTTTCTATATAAATTGGAGTTGCGTAATTGTTCCTAATTGCACTTCTAAACATATTTGGTTTTAATATTACTTCTAAATTTATACTACTAAGATGCTAAATTAAGCTAAGTTAAGCTAAGAGTAGACTATCGAAGGTTGTCTAATTAGTTAAAAGGCACTAGGGGAGTGACTTTCTCCTAGGTGGATACTTGACGGGTTCTCGTGTCTAAGGCTAGGTTGTCATACTTGGGGATTACGATATAACCATTGCACGATTCTACTCACTCTATACCTCTCGGTAGTTCGAGTGATTTTGCCCTAATTGACTTTCTCAAGATCAATTGGGTATGATCATTTGTGCAAGCAATTGAGGTTCAAGTCGGGTATTACGATCTCTCGATTTTAACCGTTTAATTGGGGCTATCAATCTCTTAGAGTACGCCCCAATTTCTTGTTGGACTAATTTTTATAGACTTAGGCTCTCTTTCTCAAGAAGAGCCCAAGTCAACTAGGCATAACTAGTGTTTGCGACCACTAATTCAACAATAAAACCATAAATTAGTCCAAATATCAAACACCCATAGACATTCAAGTCTTAAAACACAAGACCCATCAATTACCCACACTAGGGTTGAGCCACAACCCTAGCTAATGGGTCTAACTACTCATGATAATAGAGGAAAACAAAGAAATAGATGAAGATAAACCCATAATATTAAATTACTAACTAAAACTTGAAGATTCAATGATAAAACTATTGTAAAATTACTCAAAATGGTAAAAGAACACTATTCACGAGCGCAACTCAGCTTCAAAATCTAACTGATGACCTAAAAATAGGAAAAGAAACTATTTATACTAGGCCAAAAATTATGGAAAAAATACCCCTGCGGGGCTAGTGCGGACCGCACAAAATCGATTACGGCCGCACTAAGGCTCTTGGCTGAAATTTCTGCTCTCTGAACTTGGCCATCGCGGGCCGCACAAAATGCACCGTGGTCGCAGTGGCTCCTGTTTTGTACACATTTCTAATCAAAACTCAAGTAAGAAGGAGTGTAAAATGTATCATAATCCCTAGTTATCAGTCACGTTTTAACTTGTGCCCGCTTTGCAAAAAAATTGCAAGCGTACCCGCTTTTTTGCGTAACTTCAGCATACGAGGCTGAAGTAACCATGGCAATCACGCAAAACTTCAGCATTCTAGTAGACGGGCCTGAAGTAGCAAGTGTGCTAAAAATTTTATTTTTAATTGCTGAACTTAAGCATAGTAGCTGAAGTTTTGTTCTCTATTTACTGATGTTTTTGTTTGTAATTGTTGAACTTAAGCATAGTAGCTGAAGTTTTGTTCTCTATTTGCTGAAGTTTTTGTTTGTAATTGCACTAAATAAGCTGAAGTTTTTTTTTTCCTGGATTCATTTGTTTTGTCATTAAGATTTTTCAAAAACTTCAGCAAAAGATGCTAAAGTTATTTAGTTCATTTATAATAACTTCAGTACTAAATAAGCTGAAGTTTTTTTGTCCTGGATAAGCTTTTTCAAAAACTTCAACAGAAGCTGCTGAAGTTATTTAGTTCATTTGTAAAAATTTCAGCACTAAAAGCTGAAGTTTTTTTGTCCTGGATTCATTAGTTTTGTCATAAAGCTTTTTCAAAAACTTCAGCAGAAGATGTTGAAGTTATTTAGTTCATTTGTAAAAACTTCAGCACTATATAAGCTGAAGTTTTTGAAAAGTCTTTCTAACATACTAGATAAATAATCAGATTGCCAACAGTATCTAAATCATAAATTTTGGAAACAATAAACGTGAAAAGAACAGAATTATCATTGTCTACTAACTTACGTACGTGAAAATATTCACAAATTATTGTCTACTAACTTATGTAATTATTTATATTTTTTTTTAAATAATCTGATAAACATATTTATGACAATCATTCCATGAACTGAAGTTTCATAGCAGCACCAACAGCAGCAGAAGAAAGAAGAAGAAGGAGAAGAAGAAAACGAAGGAGGAGAAGGAGGAGGAGAAAGGGGGATGAAGTTGTTTAAAAAGTGGGTACAAGTTAAAACTTTTTAAAAAAGAGATTTTTACATTCCTATACACTATATGAAACTATATTACCCTCCCTACTCAAATTTTACTATAATTACATTTTATATACCCAATTACCATATATGTACATTTAAGGGAATTAATGATACTAATTACTGTCCTAAAATAACTCTACCGTATATTCCCACTCCCCCCATGTTTCTCTCTCCACATCCCACCCTCCCCCCTACTGTCACGACCCTAAACCCAACCCGGTCGTGATGGCGCCTCTCGTGAAGACAAGGCCAGCCGACACACTCCCAATTCACTTTTAAGCAATTAAAATAATAACTACTAAGTCTTTAATAGAAATAAAATCTCCAAAATAAGCATTTAACAGTATAATTTGCGGAAATAAAAACCAACACAGCCCGACATCGGGGTGTCACCAGTCATGAGCATCTAAAACAATACTACAAGTCTGAAGTCTACTCCACTACTACATAACTGAATCAAAAAGAACTAAGATAGAGGGAGAATGCACTGGGATGCGAATCGCCAAGCAGCTACCTAGTAAATCTCCGAAGATCTGCTGGAACTACCAACCCTCAGTAGCAGGACCTGTAGCGCCCGAATCTGCACACAGGGGTGAAAGGAGTAAAGTGAGTACTCCAACTCAGTGAGTAATAAAAATAAATGAAGATTGAGCGATATAAAATCACGTAAGGCACAACATTAAGCTAAAAGAGGCATAACAAAATCAGTAAATATAATTAAGCAGTGAAATCTCATAAATACCTTTTTAAACAGTTAATCAATATACAGGAAAAACAATTAAAAAAGGTAAACACATAACAACTGCCCCTCGGATACAGTAACAACGGAATCAGCCCCTCGGGCAATATCACAGAACAATACCAGCCCCTCGGGCTATATCTCATATCACAATGGGTACCCGCGCTCACTGAGGGTGCACAGACTCCGGGAGGGGCCCCTTACGGCCCAAGCGCAATATCAAGCCATCTCGTGGCATCATAAACAGGCTCTCGGCCTCATATCAATCACAAGCCACCTCGTGGCGTACAATCTCAGGCCCTCGGCATCATTATCATAATCAGTATATCACTGCTGCGGCGTGCAGCCCGACCCAAAAGTATCCTCACAACACAGGCCCTCGGCCTTACTCACAGAATCTCATAAGCCCCTCGGGCAATAGTAAAATATGAAGCTCAGCTCAAATATCTCTAAAAATATTATTTAAAGTGTTTTAAACAGAATAACATAGCTGAGTTTTGAAACCAGGGAAAATATGGCATGACTGAGCACCAGTAGGAAAATCAAACAGTAAGGAAAATATCATTTAAAAATCCCCTAAGGGTTCAAACATTTGGCATGAAGCCCATATATAGCTTTTAGCCCAAAATATAATAATATCAACAAATAACTGTCAAATACGCAGTAAAATAGTCATTCGGGATGGACTAAGTCACAAATCCCCAATGGTGGTTGACCCCACGCTCGTCATTTAGCGTGTGTCTCACCTCAACATAGCCGAACGCTGTGAAATTTCGGGGTTTCATACCCTCAGGACAACATTTAAAATCATTACTCACCTCAATCCGGCCCGAAGTTTAGCTCGCAATGCCTTTGCCCTTCGAATCGATCTCCGGATGCTCCGAATCTACCAAAATCAGAATGTAACCATTAATTTATGCTAAAGGGACGAAGCCCACTCGAAATTATTCGAAAAACATCACAAATCCCGAAATTACCAAAATCCGTCCCCCGAGCCCACGTCTCGGAATTCGCTAAAATTAACATCATTAGATTCCTTATCTCCCCACAAGTTCATACATATAAAAAGTTCTAAAATCCGACCACAAATGGTCTTCCAAATCCTCAATCAATGGCCTAGGTTTCTATGCCCTGGTTTCTCAAATTTTACTCTTAATGACAGCTCTAATCCGTGAATTAATACCATAAAAACGAGTTTTCATAATCCAAAACCTTACCTCAATGATGTCTCCTTGATTTCTCTCTTCAAAATCGCCCAAAGCTCCAAAATTCGCGTTTAAAAGTGAGAAAACCTTCTGAAAATCGCGAAGGAACTAACTTATATTTTCTGTCCAGACATTTCCGCATCTGCGGCCATATCAACGCATCTGCGGTACCGCTTCCGCGGTCAAGACCGTCGCATCTGCGGTCCCCACTTAAATCCGCATTTCCCGCATCTGCGGTTCCATATCCGCATCCGCGCCATCGCAGGTGCGGTTCTTCCAATCGCCTCTGCGGTTTTCTGTCTTCCTAGCCCCCTTCCGCTTCTGCGGCTCCTCTCTCGCATATGCGGCGCCGCACTTGAGGTCCCCAATCCGCAGGTGCGGAAATACCAGAAGCAGCACAAATCTGCAACTGCAACAATTCCTCAAACTCCCCATCAACAATCCGAAATCACCCCGAGGCCCCCGGGACCTCAACCAAAAGCACAAACATATCCCATAACCTTAATCTTCAAAACACCTCAAACGACATCAAAATCACCAAAACTCATCGAATTCAAGCCTAAGGTTCTAAATTCTTCCGCATTCCGCTTTTGATCAAAAACCCAACCGAACCACGTCCAAATGACCTGAAATTTTGCACACACATCCCAAATGCCATAACGGAGCTACTGCAACTTCCGGAATTCTATTCCGACCCCTATATCAAAATCTCACCTTTCAACCGGAAAACACCAAAAATTCAATTTCGCCAATTCAAGCCTAAATCTACTCTGGACCTCCAAAACACATTTCAATCACGCTCCTAAGTCCCAAATCATCTCCCGAAGCTATCCGAACCATCGGAACTTACATCCGAGCCCTCTAACACATAAGTCAACATCCAGTTGACTTTTCCAACTTAAGCCTTCTTAAAAGAAACTAAGTGTCTCAAACCTTCTCAAAAACTTTCCGAACCCGAGCCAACCAACCCGATCACATATAAAACTGATAATTAAAGCAATTGGAAACAGAAATGGGGAAAACGGAGTGGTAACTCATGAGATGACCGGCTGGGTCGTCACATCCTCCCCCTCTTAAACAAACGTTCGTCCTCGAACGAGTCAAGAAACGTACCTGAAGCCTCAAATAGGTGAGGATATCTGCTCCGCATCTCCTGCTGACAATTGAGACACCGAGCTACAATGCCACGATGTCTTTATTCATTCTTCTCCACCAATAGTGATGTCTCAGATCCTGATACATCTTCGCGGCTCCCGGATGAATGGAATACCACGAGCTATGGGCCTCCTCCAAAATCAACTCCCGAAGCCCATCCACATTGGGCACACAAATCCGGCCCTGCATCCTCAACACCCCATCATCTCCAATAGTCACATCTCTGGCATCATCATGCTGAACTCTGTCCTTAAGGACAAGCAAATGAGGATCATCGTACTGGTGCTCTCTGATGCGCTCATATAAGGAAGACCGAGAAACCACATAAGCCAATACCCTACTGGGCTCCGAAATGTCCAACCTCACGAACCGATTGGCCAATGCCTGAACATCCACTGCAAGAGGTCTCTCCCCAACTGGAATATACGCCAAACTCCCCATACTCATCGCCTTTCGGCTCAAAGCGTCGGCCACTACATTGGCCTTCCCCGGGTGATACAAAATAGTAATGTCATAATCCTTAAGCAACTCCAACCACCTCCGCTGCCTCAAATTGAGATCCTTTTGCTTGAACAAGTGTTGGAGGCTACGATGATCAGTATACACCTCACAAGACACACCATACAAATAATGCCTCCAAATCTTTAATGCGTGAACAATGGCAGCCAACTCCAAATCGTGAACAGGGTAGTTCTTCTCATGAGGCTTCAACTGACGAGAAGCATAAGCAATAACTCTACCCTCCGGCATCAGAACACACCCAATACCAACTCTCGAAGCATCACAATATACGGTATAATAACCTGAAGCTGATGGCAATACTAGCACTGGAGCTATGGTCAAGGCAGTCTTGAGCTTCTGAAAGCTCTCCTCACACTCATCAGACCACTGAAATGAAACACCCTTCTGAGTCAACTTGGTCAAGGGCGACGCAATAGACGAAAATCCCTGAACAAACCGGCGATAATATCTTTCCAAACCAAGAAAACTGCGAATCTCTATAGCTGAGGACGATCTGGGCCAACTCTGAACCGCCTCTATCTTCTTCGGGTCCACCTGAATACCCTCACTGTACACCACGTGCCCCAAGAAAGCCACTGAACTGAGCCAGAACTCACATTTGGAGAACTTTGCATAAAGCTTCTCCTCTCTCAATCTCTGCAACACCACTCTCAAATGCTCCGCGTGCTCCTCCTGACTACGCGAGTATACCAAAATATCATCAATGAAGACTATGACAAACGAGTCGAGATACGGCCGGAACACGCTGTTCATCAAATGCATGAACGCTGCTGGGGCATTGGTCAGCCCGAAAGACATCACCAAGAACTCATAATGACCATATCGGGTCCTAAAAGCTGTCTTAAGAATATCTGAGTCCCTGATCTTCAACTGGTGATAACTCGAACGGAGATCAATCTTGGAGAACACTCTTGCTCCTTGAAGCTGGTCGAACAAATCATCAATACGAGGCAAAGGATACTTGTTTTTAATTGTTGCCTTGTTCAACTTCCTGTAATCAATGCACATTCTCATCGTGCCATCCTTCTTCTTCACAAAGAGAACTGGCGCACCCCACGGTGACATACTAGGAC
>NW_017682879.1:0-9191 GCF_001879085.1 Nicotiana attenuata | reverse complement strand
AGTCCCTGCGCGCAGAGGACCATTTGACTCATTTGCAGGAGACATTCGACATCCTCAGAAGCTACAACATGAAACTCAATCCCGAGAAATGTGCCTTTGGAGTGGGTTCGGGCCAATTCTTAGGCTTCATGGTGTCAAACAGGGGGATTGAGAGCAACCCCGACAAAATCAAAGCCATCAAAGAAATCACGGTGGTAAACAATGTGAAGGCCGTGCAACGGCTGACCGGGCGGATAGCAGCCTTGGGCCGATTCATATCAAGTTCATCAGATAGGAGTCATCATTTCTTCTCCTTACTCAAAAAGAAAAAAAACTTCGAATGGACTCCGGAATGCCAACGTGCCTTAGAGGAGTTGAAGCGATATCTGACAAGCCCACCTTTACTCCACACCCCAAAGGAGGATGAAGCGTTGTATCTGTACCTGGCCGTATCCGAGGTAGTGGTAACTGGTGTGCTGGTTCGAGAAGAACAAGGTACGCAATTCCCTGTCTATTACGTAAGTCGGTCCCTGGGAGATGCCGAAACCAGGTATCCGCACCTAGAAAAATTAGCTCTTGCATTGATAAGCGCATCTCAAAAATTAAAGCCTTATTTTCAATGCATCGTATTTGTGTTTTAACGACATATCCTCTGTTGCTTAAGCCCGAATTATCGGGCCGACTGGCCAAATGGGCCATCGAACTCGGGGGGTACGATATCGAGTATCAATCCCGAACAGCTATCAAGTCCCAAGTTCTGGCGGATTTTGTGGCAGACTTTACGCCCGCCCTCGTGCCCGAGGTCGAGAAAGAACTTCTACTAAAAATGGGCACATTTTCGGGGATATGGACCTTGTTCACTGACGGTGACTCAAACGTGAAAGGGTCTGGGCTCGGCATAGCTCTGAAGCCACCTACGGGCGGCATGATTAGGCAATCTATAAAAATTGCAAAGTTGACTAACAACGCAGCCGAGTATGAATGAGGCTATGATTACAAGTCTGGAATTGGCCAAAGGCCTAGGAGCGGAAGTCATAGCAAAATGTGATTCCCTTCTGGTGGTAAATCAGGTAAATGGGAACTTCGAGGTTCGAGAAGACAGGATGCAAAGATACTTAGAAAAAATTCAAGTCATATTGCACCGGTTCAAACTCTGGTTCACATACCTCGAGAACAGAATAGCGAGGCCGATGCCCTCGCAAACCTGGGATTGTCTGTCGAGGAAGATGACATACTCCCCAGGGCTATTGTTCAGCTATCCAAATCAGTGATCGAAGAAGGCCATGCCGAGATCAACTCCACTAGCCTGACATGGGATTGGAGAAATAAATATATCGATTATTTGGAAAGTGGGAAGCTACCTGCAGACCCAAAAGAATCGAGGGCCCTACGAACCAAAGCAGCCCGATACTCACTCGACGAGAATGGAACTCTATACAGAAAAGAACCTTTGATGGGCCCCCCGTAGTATGTCTGGGATCCGGGGACAGAGATTACGTGCTCCGATAAATCCACGAGGGCACCTACGGAAATCACTCTAGTGCCGATTCCTTAGTCCGAAAGGTGATCAGAGCAGGCTACTATTGGGACAGCATGGAGAAGGACACCAGAGAATTTGTCCGAAAATACGACAAATGCCAGAGATTTGCACCAATCATTCACCAACCCGGTGAACAGCTACATTCAGTCTTGTTACCAGGCCGTTCATGAAGTGGGGGATGGACATCGTCGGACCCCTACCAACGGCACTAGGTAAAGTAAGATTTATTTTATTTATGACTGACTACTTCTCAAAATGGTTGGAAGCGCAGGCCTTCGAGAAGATAAGAGAAAAAGAAGTCATTAACTTCATCTGGGACCACATCATGTGTCGATTCGGGATTCCCTCCGAGATAACATGTGATAACGGGAAGCAGTTCATCGGAAGCAAAGTAACAAAGCGGACCATAAAATCAAAAGGATCCTGTCAACACCCTACCGCCCTTATGCAAACAGTCAGGCTGAGTCCACAAACAAGAACATCATTCAAAACTTAAAAAAGAAGTTAGAACATGCGAAAGGAAAATGGATAGAAATGTTGCCCGAGGTGCTATGGGCATATCGAACAACTCCAAAATCGAGCACGGGGGAGATGCCTTTCTCTCTGGTGTATGGCTCCGAGGCTTTGATACCGGTTGAGGTCGGAGAGCCAAGAACTAGATTTTGACATGCCACCGAGAGCTCGAACAACGAGGCCATGACTGCAGCCCTCGAACTTTAGATGAAAAGCGGGAAGCTTCACTGGTCCGAATGGCCGCCCAAAAACAAAGAATCGAAAGGTACTATAACAGGAGAACAAATCTCTGACATTTAGCAGTCGGGAACTCAGTCCTAAGGAAAGTCACCCTAAACACTCAAAACCCTAATGACGAGAAGCTAGGCCCGAGCTGGGAAGGACCGTACCACGTCCTCAGAGTGATCGACAAAGGGTCCTACAAGCTCGGTACCATGAAAGGCGAACAACTTCCAAGCAATTGGAACATATCGATGCTCAAACGCTATTACTGCTAACGTGTCCGATGGAAGACACCGAAACATCCTCCGACTCAAAGACCTTGGGTTTTAAAGAATGCATTGCACTCTTTTCCTTCGATCGGATTTTATCCCAAAAAGGGTTTTACCGGCAAGGTTTTTAATAAGGCTACATCTATATGCTACCTAAGGAGGGCTCAACAAGTATTCAAGGCGTCTCTCCAATTACCCTCGAATATTGGGGGGCATCCCCCGGGAGATCGCCTCATCGGAGAGATCAAAATAAGCCAAAGAGGGTCTCGATAGGAAGATGATGTATCGGGCCAAACGGTCGAAAGAACTGTGTCTGTGTAGAATAATCGAACCCTCGACGGAGAAAACTATGTATACTTGTACCAATCAATCAAACGAATATCTTTTTTCCATCAAAACACTTTGCGCTTAAAAGAAGTTTGCTATTTTCACAAGAAACGGGTCCAGGGCCAGAAATTTCCCGAGCACTCGGGAACTGACATCAAAAACTCGAAGCCATAAGACCTCCGGGCCGGAAACTTCGAGCTCATAAGCCCTCAATGAGGCAACATCAAGTTCACAAGGAACGGCTCCAGAGCCTAAAACTTTCAATGTCGCGGGGATTATCGCCGACTGTCAACCCATCGAGCTATCAGAAACTCAAGGCCATAAGACCCCAAGCGGGAAACCTCGAGCCCGAAAGCCCTCTATGTGGCAGTGCCAGAAAATGTAAGACCTCCATGAGGCAATACCAAATCTGTAAGACCTCAAGCAAGGCATGAATTATACTTGTGCCAAGTAACCTATCTGTAAGACCTCAAGTAAGGCATGTTCAAATTTATAAGACCTTACAAAAGGCATGATCCCGATCTTAAAGTCAAGGCTATATATTTGAACTTGTAAGACCCTTAAAAAGGCACACCCTCGATCTAGACACCGAGGTTGCCTCACTAAGGGGACTAAAAGGCTATGGCCAAACACAATGACTACGGTCACAAGGCTCCGGCCAAACTAACGCAACTCGGGGACGCTCGACCGTCGCCATAAAATCACAGGCCTTCAATTACTTCGAAAATACTTCGAAAAGAACCGGTTAACTAGGCTACCCTCGGCATAAGCAAAAGAGCTTCGATCATGTCAACTCCAAACAATGAAAAGGCTTCGAAATAATTCATCCATCGAGCGAAACCTCCCCAGGTGCTCATTTTTCGTTACATAACGGCTCACAATCGAGGTTCTTATCAAACCGTTGAAGAGTCGGACCAACGCAAAAACTTCAAAAAGTCTTTAACGAGGGAAAAATAAAGCCATATTAAAGGTCGTACCGACCCAACGCGTAAGAGCCTAAGCGCTAGCCTATGTTAGAGGTCGTACACACCCAACGCATAAGAGCCTAAGCGCCAGCCTATGTTAGAGGTCGTACCGACCCAACACGTAATAGCCTAAGCGCCAGCCTATATTAAAGGTCGTACCGACCCAACGCGTAAGAGCCTAAGGTCCAGTTTAAAAGAGCCTCAGGGTCGATTAGAGATCGCACCGACCCAACGTGTAATAGCCTAAAGGCCTGCTCAAATAGACTCAGGGCCGATATTTAGACCTAAAGATCGATGAACTCAAGTCAAAACTTGATTCGGGGACTAAGCCCAAATAGTCAACTTTCAATCGTTACAAATCGCTCAGCAGTAGCAAGAGCCTAAGGGTTTAATTTGAGGTCCAAAATTTTGGACCAATTGTCAACAAGCGTCATAGTTTATTCCTAAAAAGCAAAGGAAAAATGAGAAATGATGAAAAATGAAAGGCTTTTTACATATATATATTGAAAGTTCACAAGGGTGCATTTACAAGGCCTATGCCTAAAGCCCTTACAAGGGAGAGAGCAAATAAAACCCTAATCTACCACCGGGTTGTGCCTTCGACGACTCCCTCGGAGGTTTTGCCTTCAACAGCTCCGACCACGGCCCCCAGGTCTTCAACGACCTCATCCTCTTCGGGAATTTTGCCTTCATCTTCATCATCTTCCGAGCCGCTGCTCGACTCACCTTCAGAAGTAGGCAGGGCCGCAGCCTCCTCTTCTAGGGTCTTTACCCTCTCGATCTCGGTAGGCAAGTCGATGCCCCCTGCATGTATATCCTTGAGAGCCTGCCTCAAAGATTCTAACCGGGCATGCTCCACGGCTCGGGTCAATCGCTGCTCGGCCTCCTCGGACACCTTCCTGGCCTGAGCATTTGCAGTGATAGCATCCACTTTATACGAGGATACGAGCTCCTCGGCTTCAGCTCTGGCCCCGTATAGCGCACCAACCAACTCAATGTGAAGATCTTTATATTTATTACTCTCTGCCCTTGCATCATGAAGTTGATGTCCGACTGAGACCACCTTCCCCTGGAGGGTATCTCTCTCAGAGGCTATCTCACTCACATGCTGTTTGAGTTCGAGAATTTCAGTGTCTCTAGCTCGAAGCTCCTCCCTCGTTAGGATATCATTCTTCTCAAGCTGCAAAGATCGGCCCAAAGGTGTTAAAACACTAAAGTCGGGTAAGCATGTGGACAAAAACAAATGGAAACTATATAACCTGCTTAGTGAGATGAGTCCTCTCTCGGGACGCCGCCTCCAAACAATCCTGAAGGCCAGGGAATTCCTCCTCCTTCTTGGTAAAAAGAGATCTAAGCCCATCGGCTTCCGAGGTGAGCTTCCTGCGCTCACCCTCATAGCAAGTCAACTCGGCTTGAAACCTGGCAAAGGTCTGATTATTAAGCACCTTGGCCTGGAACCGTGAAAGAAAAAAAGTTAGAAAGACGAAGATCAGGGCACCGAGCAAAATTTACAAAAAATTACCTGCTCACAGAGGCTATCGATCTCACTGAAAATAAGTGAGGCATCGAGCCCAGGGTTTTCCTCGGGTGCAACAAAAAGCCTTTCAAACGCATCCTTATCTTTGACGGGCGCCCCCAAATCGGAAGATTCTTTATTTTGGGCATCCTGCATCTCCCTCAGAGGTAAAGTCGGTTCTGGAGGGGAATCACTCACTTCAATACTCCGACTGGATCAATCGGGCCCATCTCTTGTTTCTGGAGAGCTCCAGAACTAGGCTCCTCCGGAATGCCTACCGAATGCACCTCAACTCGAGGAATATTTTTTGGCCACCAACCGGATCGGGGACATTACCCGATACACCCTCGAAGGCCTCTTCAACCTGAGGTAGGGCAACAACAACATCAAATTCCGATTTAGAAGCCACCGGCTCAGCAATATGTGAGACGGTCAAGTTTTCTCCCCCCTCGGGTGCTACCGAGGAATCATCTTTCTCCTCGCCTTCAACTGGGGGACTCCCCGATACTTCTGGAGTTAGGACTACTAAACAACCTTAGGTTCTCCCACTTTGTCCTTCTTGGATTTCGAAGGCTCAGTCGACGATTTCCTTCGTCTTTTCTTCTCTTTGTCAGGTTTTGGGATATCCGCTTCCCCAGGCGGTGCTTCTCTCATCAAGAAGGTCTCTCCCAGACCTGTGCAAATACAAAATATAAACACAGGGAATGAGGGTGCAATCGGTGATAGTTCTTTTGAGAGATTCAATTACAGCGGAAGTGAGGGCTCACCGTGGTTCTTGGCCTCCCATCGAGACCTAGACAGGTCGCCTTAACATATGGGCAAGTCGAATCTAGCCGTCTAACCCAGCTTGAGAGATCCTTAATCGCGTCAGGGTACGCCGCGGCAGCTGCATCAGCGGAGAAAGTCAGTTCATGGGTTGATCCAAAGGGAAAAGAAAACACTTAATTAGCGTATCCACTTACGTTTCATGTTCCACCTTCCAGGGAACGGCATCTTCTCCAGTGGAATCAGGTCCGAGGTCCTAACTGGACAAAACGGCTCATCCACCCTCTGTCCCTAACCTCGCCAGTTCAAGCAAAAAATGCTTTCAAGGCCCGACACTTAAGCTTAATCAGGCCCCCACGGAAGAGTCGGGACTGTACATTCTAATCAAATGGTCGAGGGTGAAGGGCATGCCCTTAATCATGTTCACAAAATATCTGATCATGTAAATAATACGCCAAAACAACGGATGAATTTGGCCGAGAGTCACTCGATATTGTTCGCAGAAGTCGAGGATCATAGGGTCTATTGAAGGCGAGGACGGCTCCACCGGGCTAAGAGTAAATGGATAGGTATACACACTAAGGAAGCCGGCCTTGTATGTCGTTATGTACTCTCCCCGATAAGTAATCTCCACCAGCACCGCATCCCCCCAACGGCATTCAGTCTTCACCTTCTTGGCATCTCCTACTAAACTAATATATCGGGACATGGGTTCACATCGTCCCGGCCTTGATAAAGGCTTTTCGGCCTTGAAATCGGAGGTCGTTTCGAAGGGTCCTGGGATGTATTCCTCAAGATGAGGGGGTACTGTTGCCTTTCCCTTAGGCGAGCGTGAAGAAGAGGAAGGCACATCTTCTTGAGGGACAGAGGTGGAAGTCTTCGCCATTCTCGATTTCAGAGGAGAGAAGAAATTGTAATCAGAGAAAGAACGCAAGAGAGAAGTAAGAAGAACTCTTTTGAAGGCTTGATGATACAGTGGGAAATAAGAGGCGAAGGAAGAAGTATTTATAGAGGCCAATCGTGTACGTTGGAGCAGGCCAAAAGATAGCCAACCGCTTTAATCAATTCAAAGGCTTTTCAAGGGTTGTATGGACGCGACCTTTAGACCTTTTTTGTCACGTCAATCGATTAATATAGTGTAACTGACGTCATGATGGAAGTATCAAAGAGGCAAGAATTCAAGACCGTTTCTTATCAGCTTCACTCTAAGAAACGCGGGGACTATCTGTATATGGCTAAAATCGGAAAGTCCAATTTTATGATCATTATGACATTCCATAGCCCGTCTCCAGAAAGCTCGAGGCACAGCTCGAGGTTCGACCCCAAGGGTTCCCTATGCTCGATCTCGGGGCAGCGCAAATCGGTGGCTATCATGGATAAGTGGGAAATTCCCAAGGCACGTGGTCAAAGCTGACAACGCCTGCAAGAATAGTACAAGTCCGTACTGGAACATTAAGTAGATGTACCAGCTACATTTCTTTGTAATAATTATACATGTACCATGTTGGGATTCCCTCTCCTATATAAATGGGACCCTTGTTATTTCTTGCACACATGATATTCAATATAAGAACAAGAACATTCTCTGCTCTTCAACTTAAACATATTCTACTGTCGCTCCTTTGATTTTTGTTGCTTACATTTATTGTGTTTTATTGATTGTTCTTCATTTATTACTCATCATTGATCATAAGAGCCACTGTAAGGCCCCGTGAAAATTTTTACTCAAAACCGGAGAGCTCGTAGTGCCAAGTTAGGAATGCGTGTTAGAAATTTGTAAACTTCTTCATCGCGGTTCGGACCCTTTGGACTGATCTATGCATTAAAAGTTAAGGAAAAATGTTTGCCAGAGAAGTGAATATATGCGGTCCATATGCAGTAGCATAATAGCTATGTGGACCGGATAGTCGCCGCAGAGTCAGTCAGTTTGATGGTAATTTTGAGGTCAACTATGCGGCCAATTATGCGATCGCACAATCAATATGCGGGCCGCATAGTCATCGCATAATCCCCTTGGAATTTGGCGAGGGCATGTTCTGCGGTGCATTATGCGATCGCAGATCAGGTATGCGGACCGCATTCCTGTCGCATACTCGGGCAGTTTGTTTAGGTTTTTGAAGCCATTTTTGCGGTCCATTTCGCGGGCCACATGTCAATTATGCGATCGCAAATTGTGTCGGGGCTCCTATTTTCTAACTTTTATAAACCGACCCCATCCCATTAAAAAGACCCCACCCGACCCTTTCTGTGTTATTTTACTGCAAATAGAGTGAGAGAGGAAGTTCTAGAGAGAGAGGGAGTGATCTTCATCAATTCCCCACTGAATTCTTGCCCCAAAATCCTTGAAGATTGTCAAGTGAAATTACTACGTCTTCACCTTAAGAGGTAAGAACCTGTGCCCTAATCTATTATTTCAAAATTTCTATTAAAATAAGTAATTAGCAAGTGGGTTCATGGGTATAAGGGTTGAAAATCTTGCATGCATGAGTGACAATAGAGTATGGGGAGGCTGTGAGTTGAAAAGATAGCAATTGGGTGTAAGATGATAAAAATCTCTCACAAAAGGGTCCTAAGATCACAATGCACACTTAGTGCTTAATAATATGCTCAAATGAGCTAGAATCTTAATCATGTCTCTAATTCTTGGTTCAATTTGTAATTCCTATAAAATAGATTGAAGTGCTAAGAGTCCCGGAATTTTGTAAGAATTTAAGGAAAGCTCTATTGAGGTATGTATGGCTAAAACCCCGTCTTTTTAGAAATTGAGCTCCGTTGGTGTTTGTGTAAGTGCGGTAAGATTAAAGTTGGATTGTTGTATTGATCGTTATTACACATGAATTGGTGTTGCAACTTTATATACGTGAAAGATGTGTCTCAACATGATCAATGTGATTTTCTTGATAACTTGAAAGGGTGCGAAGAATATGAATCATGTATTGAATTGCTTAGACCTTAAATCAAGATTGAAGCTGCATTTGTTGTGCCATCTATGTGAAGTCTTATCTATGCTTACAATTTAAATTGCTTTTCTGTGCACCTATTATCCTAAATTGCAAAGCTAACATTGAAATTGGGAATGATGTGAAATGTGGCCT
>NW_017682878.1:0-9191 GCF_001879085.1 Nicotiana attenuata | reverse complement strand
ATGAGTCAATCTGTGTGTTATTTTATGCGGGGTAGAAGATGGAATAACTAATACATGTATTAGTAATACATGGATAAAATACTGAAATGACAAATTTACCCCTATCACTTTACACATAAGGCTTCCTTATTTCTCTGCCAACCCGTCAACAGGTTTCACTTGCTTTCACTTGCCAACTATATACCTTGTCTTCTCTCATTTTTAAAGAACAAACTAGCAAAAGCAAACTGGAGAAGCCACTAGAAAATGGAAATACCAAAACTAAGAAGTGAAAATCAAATATGTCTAAACTTCACATAGTTCAGTAGTATGACGAAGAAGTGAAAGTAACACCCAAAGTTCCTAACTAAATTGTTTCCTACATAAATAGAAAGAGAGAAAAAACAATGCAAAAGAAGGCCAAGGGTATAGTTTATAAACAAGCATTTTACTTTAAAATTTATATAATGTATATCAATTTCTAATACAACAAACCAAACATTCAAAAAAATAATCTCTGCATAACTAATACCTGCATAACTAATTCCTGCATTACTTATCCCTGCATAACTAATCCCTGCATAACTAATACATGTATAACTAATACCTGCATAACTCTAACCGGCAACCAAACGACCCCTTAGTTTATAGACTTTTTACTAGTAGCCCCATCTTACATCGATCTTGTAGTTTTACCTTTAATTTTCACTAACGTATTTCATACTAGATTGGAATCATACTAGAATAATCCACTCTAAGCTCCCGTTTGGCAATTTTTTACTTTTTTTTTTTCAGAAATATTTTGAAAACATTGTTTGGTTATAAAAATCGATTAGTTCTTGGAAGTTTTTGAAGATAAAATTTTTCAAAGTTTCAAAAAAGTGGTGTAGATTAGTTTTTTAAGTATTTGAGTTTTTCTACTCAAGAAATTTTAACTTCTTTTCAAGTAAAATATATACATGTCGAAATACAATTCTTCCAAAAACTATTTTTCATCTCATATTCAATAACTCTTTTTTGAAGTTTTAACAAAATTTATGTCCAAACACCAGCTTACTCTCTACTGAGCATATGGTTAGTGCTCATGGCTATAATAAGGTGATACACTTTATTGTCTTGCTACCGTTACTGTTAAGATATGTAATTATTTTAGGAGGTTAGCTCACTTTACTGTATGAATCCATTAGTTAGGTAGCTAGTTATGTTTCCAATAGTTAGCTAGTCAGTTACATTTCCGGTACTTAGTTACATTTTTGCTTTCCGCTTGTTATTAGTTGATTAGTCCAGCTGTGTCTAGCTGTCAGTATATATATATATATATATATATATATATATATATATATATATATATATAGGGCACTTGTAGGAGTTGAGGATTTCATTTCATTCATTGTTCCATCGTCTGGAAGCTTCTCAGATGAATATCTCTCGTACCCTCTCTGTTTTCCTCCCTTAGAGCTTAGAGCAAAGCTCAAGCTTCACTTTTAATAATTGCTTGTTTTCGTCATGGTATCAGAGACATGAGCTCACTGTTCTCTCGTGTTCTATTGACACTCGATCATTGGTTGCTCGATGTAGATCAGTCGCTAAGATCTAGGGTTCATTCAATTGTAAATTCAACTTGAAATCAAAGTTCACCTTCTTGTCGTCCTTCTACAAATTTGCTGTAATAGTTTGATTGTGCTGTAATACTTTGGTCTTTGTTGATTGGATTACATTGTTGAATAATTACTTGAAGTTATGGCTGAAGATCAAACTCCTTTAGATGATTCAACCACCGCAAGCTGCACAAATTCAAACTGCTATGGATCGACCAATCCTCTATACATGCATCCTTCAGAAAATGTTGGATCTGTGCTGGTTCCAGTGGCCTTCGATGGATCTGGGTACATGTCTTGGAGGAGAGGAGTGTTAAGAGCACTATCTGTGAAGAACAAAATAGGATTCATAAATGGAAAATGCAAAAGGCCATATCCAAATTCTCCCATGTTCAATCAATGGGAAAGATATGATAATATGGTTACTTCGTGGATACTAAATTCATTGTCCAAAGATCTAGCAAATAGCCCACAATATGTGAAAGATGCTGAAGAACTCTGGCAGGAGCTGGAGGACAGATATGGTCAAACGAATGGAGACAAATTATATCAATTACAAAAGGAAATCACTTAACTGAAGCATTGCTTGACATCATTGGATAATACACAAAGATGAAGAAGCTGTGAGAAGAACTCAATACTTTGAATGTTAATGCACGTTGTACCTGCAACTGTATGTGTGGAACTAAGGCAAGTAAGCACAAGGCATGGCAGGATATGAGGTTAATTCAATTTCTAACGGGACTAAATGAGCTATACACAATAGTGAGAGGCAGTATCCGTATGATAAACCCATTGCCTTCCTTAGCACAAGCTTTTTCCATCCTTATTGAAGAAGAAAAGCAAAGGGAGATAAGGCCACAGAGTCAACTACTTATGGAGTCAACATCATTAAATGCAAGTGGAACTAGTAAAAACAATTTCAGGAATACAAATGAAAATGGATATAATAACCTCAAAACGAACTATAATCAATAGACAAATAACAATACTCGGAATAGTGCGTTTAGGGGGAGCTACCCTAAGAATAGACCTTGTTTGCACTGTGAGTTTTGCAAGAGGGCAGGGCATTCCAAGGACAAATGCTACAAGCTGCCGGGCTATCCACAAAACCCACCACAGAGTTCACAGCAGTCCATATTCAATAAAGGCAAACGATATGCTACAAATATGTTTGGTGCACCAAGTGAAGGAGGAAGCATTGAAGACATTGAAGGTGCTACTCAGGAGCAAGGTCGAGCAGTGCATAGTTTGACAAAAGAGCAATATGGGCAACTTCTCAGCATGTTGGAGAATTTTCAAGCCAATAATAATAGCAACGCAGGAAATCACTCTGGGAATGCCAACATAGCTAGTGGAGCTATGAACTTTGCAGATATAGTTGCTTGCTCTTCCTCTATTGAACCTAGAGATCAATCTTATGAAAATTTTAAAACTATTGCTAACAAATGGATCTAAGACTCTGGAGCCACAAACCATTTGACATTCAATAAATCTTCGTTAATCAACACCAAGACTTTAATGTATCACTTTCTTGTTACCTTTCCAAATGGCTATAAAGTAAAAGTAACCTTGATTGGTGATGTTCTAAGTGCCAAGTTCACCTTGAAAAAGATCCTCTTTGTATCTGGCTTCAAATTCAACCTAATTTATGTACACTCCTTGACTGTACAACTAGATTGCGTTATCATATTCACCAAGTTTTCTTGCGTACTTCTACAGTCCCTTCACTGAAGAGGTCTCTGAGATTGGTAAGAGCAATAATGGTCTATATCTCTCCTCTAATCTGTGCAACAATAAATACAATGCATCTGTCTCCCCAGCTGATACTGTCACTCATAATTGTAGTATTTCTAATTCTCCTAGTTCCTTTACTACTGTTCCTAATAGCATTTCTACTATTTCATTAGCCTCCAGTTCTAAAACTGATGATTCATCATTGAATGTACATGATCCTGCATATCTATGTAGACATATGAATCTTTTGAATACTAATAATAATGATGGTTGTTCTGTATGTCCTACTTCCTTGCATCAAAAGGATATTGTGGATCATCTATGGCACAACAGATTAGGTCATGTGCCTTTTGTCAAAATGAAAGGAATCACATCCATACTAGCCAATTTTGCCCTCAAACAACCTTTTCTCTGTCACATTTGCCCAATGGCAAGGCAAACAAGATTGCCCTTTTCAGAAAAAACCAACTCCACGACCAAGATATTTGAGTTGCTACAAGTTGATTTTTGGGGTCCATAC
The DNA here is from genome assembly GCF_001879085.1 of Nicotiana attenuata. Taxonomy (NCBI): domain Eukaryota; kingdom Viridiplantae; phylum Streptophyta; class Magnoliopsida; order Solanales; family Solanaceae; genus Nicotiana; species Nicotiana attenuata. The sequence continues at coordinate 5,357 of NW_017682878.1, read as the reverse complement.
CACATCACAACTCATGATAACTATAAGTACTTCATTACACTTGTAGATGATTATAGCAGATCAACATGGACACTCTGCTGAGCTACAAAAATAATGCTTTACATGTACTAAAAGGATTCATTACAATGATAAAAAATCAGATTAACACTTCAGTAAAAACCATAAGAACTGATAATGGTCTGGAATTCACAGGGTCTGAAACTACTTCCTTCCTACAAGCTAAAGGGATTCTGCATCAAAGAACCCGCCTCCATACACCCCAACAAAACGGGGTAGTGGAAAGAAAGCATAAATACCTACTAGAAATAGCCAGAGCTTGCTTTACCAGTCCAGACTTCCTCTTAAATACTGGGGGGAGTGTGTCCTTACTTCTACATACCTAATAAATAGACAGCCCTCCTCTTCACTTAAAAACAAATGCCCATTTAAGTTATTATACAACAAAAGACCTACCTACTCACACCTTAGAAGTTTTGGTTGCCTTTGTTTTCCCACAGTTCTCAAAACTCACAAAGATAAATTTGAACCTAGATCCACACCTCATGTGTTTGTGGGATATCCATTTGGGGCAAAAGGTTATAAAGTGCTGAATCTGGCCACTAACAAGATCCTTGTATCTAGAGATGTTATTTTCCATGAGCATGTTTTTCCGTTTTCCTTATATTCTGGTTCTAAAACTTCTATATCAAATAATATCATTCCTCAGAATATTGGTATTCATTCTTCTGATGAAACAAATATTTTTGCTCCCACTTTAAGAAGATCAACAATCATCCCTCGCAATTATATTGACACTCCCTTCACTGATCATAACTCTATGAGCACACAGTCGCCTAACACCTCATGTAGCTCAATTAATGAGGGAATTGACTTATCTCCTTGTCATATCTCTGATGATGCCATAAATCCTTCCAGTAATGACAACAAACAACCTTCACTGAATCCAACTATACAAAGACCCTCTAGGACACGCAAAACACATGCCTACCTAAAGGACTATGTAGTTGCACTTCCCAAAACACAACCTAATCATACCGTCCCTTCTTCTAACACTACCTAAACTGATAGCAAACCATCCTTTTGATTCATTACATTTGGTTCAACTAATCAACATATATCTCTTAATGCCTTAACTTATGATAGTCAGCAATTGGTTACCAAAATCTCATATGATTGTGAACTTGGTTCATATGAGGAAGCATGTCTAAACCCTGCATGGCAAGCAGCCATGACACAGGAATTTGAAGCACTCTATGCAAATCATACTTGGGACCTAGTACCTTCCAGTAGGGAAGAGAGCAATAGGCTGCAAGTGGATTTATAAAGTGAAGCAGAAAGCACATGGCACAGTAGAAAGGCTAAAGGCCAGACTGGTAGTGAAGGGCTATACTCAACAAGCAGCAGTAGACCATACAGAAACATTTTCTCCAATTGTGAAAATGACAATTGTGAGGGCTCTAATTGGTACAATAGTGATGAAAGGCTGGGAAATGTATCAAATTGATGTCAATAATGCATTTCTCCATGGAGATTTACATGAGGAAGTGTATATGCAAGTTCCACAAGGCCTTATGGTGCACAAGCCTGACCTTGTGTGCAAACTGAATAAATCCTTGTATGGTTTAAAATAGGCAAGTAGGCAGTGGTATGCCAAGTTGACTGAATCACATTGTTCAAAGGGCTACACTTTCAATGTTAGACTATTCACTTTTCTCCAAAAAGAAGAAAATTCAGTGGTTTTTGTAGCAGTCTATGTTGATGTTATACTGACTGGGACATACACATAGGAAATTCTTTCCTTAAAGAGGTTCTTAGACCGGACATTCAAAATAAAAGAACTAGACAAACTTCATTATTTTCTAGGAATAGAAGTGCTATACACTGCTGTTGGTGTCCTTCTTACATAAAGGAAATTTGCTCAAGATTTAAGGAAAGAATTTGCTCAAGATTTACTGAAAGAACACCATTGCCTGAGCTGCTCTCCGGTCGCTGCCAACTCCACACCACTAAAAAGTAGCGAGAGAGGATCGCAATAGCTTTTACCCGATTTGTGGGTCGGGATCGAATCCACAGAGAGCTAGGATTGGAGTCGGGTATCTATCTAGTTTAGGATTGCGCGTGTGTTCTTAATTGATCTTCTCATAATTTTTGGGGGTTTTCTCTATATTCTACTATGATCAAACTACTAATTGAAAATGCAACTAGATTAAGCTAAGAGATAAATTGCTAGAAGTTGTATCTAATGGTTTAAAAGGCACTAGGGTAGTGACGTTCACTTAGGTGGCTAATTGACGGGTAATTGCATCTAAGGCATGATTGACATGATTGGGGAAATATGTTATGACCGTTGCTCAATACTACACACTCTACACCTCTCTATAGAAATAATGGTTTTTCCCAATTGACTCTCTCGAGACCAATTGGGTATGCGTAATTGCCCAAGCAACTAGGGTTCAAGACGGGTAATTACTCTCTCGAGGTTTAACCCTTTAATTGGGACTATCAAATCTGTTGAGTCCATCCCAATTCCTTGTTGAATCATTTTTTCCCAATTAAGAACTAGATTGGTATCTTCACATCGGGCCAACACTCTATCCAAATTACCCAAACATTATTCAAATGAATCACCAACCACACTAAAATCATCCATAAAGACCTCCAAAATATCTTCCACCATATCGGTGAAAATAGCCATCATGCATCGTTGGAAGGTCGTCGGAGCATTGCACAACCCGAACGACATCCGAGAAAAAGCAAATGTACCATATGGGCAGGTGAATGTGGTCTTCTTTTGGTCCTCTGGAGCAATTAAGATTTGATTATAACCCGAATATCCATCCAAAAAGCAATAAAAGGCTCGCCCCGCAAGGCGATCAAGCATTTGGTCAAGGAATGGAAAAGGGAAATGATCCTTGCGGGTCACCTTGTTTAGCTTCCGGTAGTCCATGCATACCCGCCATCCGGTAACCGTCCGAGTGGGAATAAGTTCATTGCTGTCATTTGTCACCACAGTCATCCCACCTTTCTTTGGCACACATTGTACCGGAGAAGTCCATGAGCTATCGGAGATTGGATACACCACACCTGCATCTAGCCACTTGATCACTTCTTTCTTCACCACCTCTTGCATTGCCTCATTGAGCCTCCTTTGATGTTCTAAGGAAGGCCTTGCATCATCCTCCAAAATAATTTTGTGCATGCAAAATGCGGGGCTTATTCCCCGAATATCCGCCAGAGTCAATCCAATTGCCTTTTTCCGCTTTTTGAGCACCGCCAACGTGGCATCTACCTGCATGTTAGTAAGACAAGAGGAAAGAATAACTGGTAAAGTTGAATTAGAGCCCAAGAATTCATACCTGAGGTGTGGAGGAAGTGGCTTCAACTCCAACACCGGTGGCTCCTCAATTGATGGTTTGGTTGGTGGAGTTTTCCGATTTTCAAGATCCAAAGACAATTTTCTCGGCTCATAGGAATAAGAGCCCATCCCCTGTAGAGCATTGACACACTCCACTCTGTTTGCATCATCATTGACATCAAGATTTAATAGCACAGCCTCAAGGGGATCCTCCACGTTAATCATAGAATTTGTGTCATCCACGATCACAGCTGTGATAATGTCCACAAATGAGCACACCTCGGTGCTATTGGGTTGCTTCATGGATTTGCAAACATGGAAGACGACCCTCTCATCCCCCAATCGGAAAGTTAGCTCACCCGCTTCAACATCAACCAATGCCTTCCCCATTGCAAGGAAAGGTCTCCCTAATATGATCGGGACCTCATAGTCGACCTCACAATTCAAAATCACAAAGCCCGCCGGCAGGATAAATTTGTCCACCCGGACAAGCACATCATCAACTATGCCCAAAGGTCGCTTCATTGATCTTTCTGCCTTCTGTAATCTCATGGAAGTTGGCCTTGGTGGCCTAATACTCAGGGTCTTGAAAACTGAGAAGGGCATTAAATTGATGCTTGCCCCAAGATCACATAAAGCTTTGGCAAAGTCTGCACTCCCAATAGTGCAGGGGATAGTGAAAGCACCGGGATCCTCTAATTTCGGGGCCATTGAATGTACTATGGCACTAACTTGGTGGGTCATCTTGATAGTTTCGCAGTCCATTGATCTTTTCTTTGTAACCAATCTTTCATGAATTTAGCATAACCAGGCATTTGCTCCAAAGCCTCCACCAGAGGTACGTTGATGGATAAACTCTTCATCATGTCAATGAACTTTTTGAATTGATTCTCACTTTTCTGCTTGGCTAGCCTCTGAGGATAGGGGGGAGGTGGCCTAGGCAAAGGTTCCTTGGCTTTTGGCATAACCGGCTCTGGCATGTCAATTACGTGCTCCCTAGATGGGTTCACGGCCTCTTGAGTTTCCACCTCGGTTTCATTAATGTCAATCCTCACTTCATTGTTCACATTGTCATCAACCACATCTTCAACTACCAAAGGAACCACATCTTCTTGCAACTCAACATCATCATCAACAACTTGCTTTTGTTTCGAGGCATTCACATCACCGTCTCTCCCACTTCGTGTTGTAACTGCCATGACATGGTTGTTCCCACCCTTTGGTTTCACTACCGTATCACTTGGTAGAGTACCCTTCGGGCGAGTATTCAATGATTGGGAGATTTGGCCTATTTGCACCTCCAAATTCCTAATTGAAGTATTGTGAGAAGCTAATTGTGCATCGGAGTTCGCATTCTTTTTCATCATTTGTTCGAACATCATTTCAATTCTACCCATTTCATTACCCAAAGAACTAGGACTTTGAGAAGGGAAAGGGGGTGGATTGTTCGGTTGTTGGTACATTGGGGGCCTTTGAAAGCCTTGCCCCCGGTTTCCTTGGTTCCCATTGTTCCATCCACCCTGATTGTTATTTTTGCCCCAATTGTTGTTATTACCATTCCAATGCCCTTGGTTACCTTGATTGTTGTTCTGATTGCCCCAGTTGTTGTTTTGATTATTGTTCCCCCAATTACCATTGTTTTGTTGTTGATTGCCCCAATTGCCCTGGGGTCGACACTGTTGTTGGTTAGAAGAGTTGCCCCGTTGGCCTTGAAAATTGTTTACATATTGTACCTCTTCATTATGCTCATCATAGCCATCATTTTGAAACCCATCACAATCATCATCAAATTGCTCAGAACTCCCTTGGTTTTGTTGCCTTCGTTGCCTTCTCTTGCTAACAAGCATGTTCGCACCCTCCATGGCATTCACTTGGCGAGGATTTTGGACTTTTTGCAACTGTGCCTTAGCCAATTGGTTCATAGTAGTTGTCAACTCCGCTATAGCCTGTCCATGGTCATGTAGTTCCTTATGCAAATGAATAACCGTAGGGTCACCTTGAG
>NW_017682877.1:0-9195 GCF_001879085.1 Nicotiana attenuata | reverse complement strand
GTGAGTCTCCTTTCTAACCCTGTAAGAGGGAATTGTCCCCATAGGTGAATTAATTGGATATGTGCTTCTATGTGTGGGGGCTACATACGCACGAAGTGACGAGAGTCCGTGCGTAGCTACTATTATGCTTAAGTCCGGGTAGTCCAGGACGCATCAACATGCTTTACTTGTAATAATGGTAACCTTATTGACAGTTTAAATTGCTTTAATTGCATCGAAGTGGTAAATGATTTTCTAAAAGAGTTAAACTTCATTTTCTCGACTTGTAAAAGAGAAATTGACACTCCCTTGAATAATTGTATCCCTGATGAAGTTTTGATTGACTGTTTGAATGTGTGTTTCTATGTGTACCTGCGTCGTATGTATGATTCGCGAGCGGGGTGATTGTTTATTTATGTTTGACCGCGTCGCATGTATGATTCGCGAGCGGGGTAATAGATGCATCTATGGTTCGCGCCATTCGACCCTCTGGCAGTGCACAGTTTAAATATTATTGGATCGGTCGTACGTACTCGGCATGATTTACGCATGCTTGTATCGCTTGCCTTGATATTTATAAATGAGGATATTGCTTCCCCGGATTGAGAATAAATGTATAAATGATGAAAACTAATTTGGAAATTTCCCTATGAATAAGAGAATCATTTACTTGCTTCATGCTATTGAGTTACAACCATTTTTTATAAAAAAAAAAACCCGATTTACTATATTATTGGTATATTATTATTGGACCACTAGTAAGTGTCGAAGTCGACCTCTCGTCTCTACTTCTTCGAGATTAGACGGGATATTTATCGAGTACACGTTGTTTTTGTACTCATGCTACACTTGTTATGCATTTTTGTTGCACAGGCACATGTACCCCTAGAGGCCTAATGGGCGTAGCACCAGGGATGATACAGAGACTTAGGTGAGCTGCATCTCTCGAGGTGATCCGCAGCCGGCATAGTCTCTTTCAGTGTATGGTATTTACCTTCTGTCCAATCTGTATTCCGGACAGTTATTGCACTTTCTTTGATTTCCTAGAAATAGCTCATACACTTGTGACACCGGGTTTTTAGATGATTATGGGATTATTAAATATTAATTTTGTTAAAGACATCATCTTATTTCAATGAATTTCATTATTTATTGTTTAATGTATAAAAAGAATGATTTCAACAAATACTAAAATGGGAATTTAATTAACTTCTTGGTGTTGACTTTCCTGATAATGGTGTCCGGCGCCATCACGACCCTTAGTGGATTTTGGGTTGTGACACCCGAGGGCTTGGGTGAGTCTCGGTTAGGCTTCAGAGTGGTTCTGGACTTAGGACAAATAGCTGGTGCAGTTGTTTCTGGTGCATGCCTCAGATATCGCAATTGCGAGTTCTGAGTTCGCATTTGCGAAATGTTGCCAAGCCTGCTGGGTTAACATGTGCGATGTAAGGCCCCGTAAAATTTCTACTCAAAAACCCAAAATCTTGAAGTGCAAAGTTAGGATTATGTGTTAGAAATTTATAAAAGCTCGCCGCGGTTCGGACCTTTTGGATATTTGTGCATTAAAAAGTTAAGGAAAAATATTTTCAGAAGAGCGCGTTTCTGCGGCCAATTATGTGACTGCATAATAGAAATGTGGGCCGCATATTTGCCGTAGAGTGAGGCAGAATGGTAGCTAATATGAGGACAACTCTGCGGCCAAATTATGCGATCGCATAATGGATATGCGGGCTGCGTAGTCGTTGCATAACATCCTTGGAATTTTTGCAAGGGGCAGTTCTGCGGTGCATTATGCGACTGCAGAATAGGTATGAGGACCGCATTTTTGTCGCATACCTGGGCAGAATGCTCAAGTTTTGAGGGCCATTTTGCGGTCCCTTTTGCGGGCCGCATGTCAGTTATGCGGTCGCATATGTGACAGCAGATTGAGTCGGGGCTCCTATTTTCTAACTTTTAAAACCCGACCCCATCTCATTAAAAACACCCCATTAGACCCCTTTATACTATTTTCTACTACATTTAGAGTGAGAGAAGAATTCTAGAGAGAGGAAGTTATCCTCACCAAGTCCCCATTCAACCCTTACCCAAATCTTTGAAGATTATCAAGTAAAGTTACTAATCTTTCATTCTAAGAGGTAAGAATTTGTGCTCTAATCTTTGATTTCGAAATTCCTACTAAAATGAGTAATTAACAAGTGGTTCATGTGTATAAGAATTGATTATTTTTCATGCATGAAAGATAAAAGGGTATGGGGAGATTGTAAGCTAAAAATGTAACAAATGGGGTGTAGGATGATAGAACCTCTCACAAAAAGGTCCTAAAATCACAATGCAAACTTAGTGCTCGATAATATACTCAAATGAGCTACAATCTTAATCATCTCTCTAATTTTTGGTTCAACTTGTAATTCTCATAAAATAGATCGAAGTTTCTAAGAGTTCCGGAATTTTGTAAGAATTTAAGGAAAGCTCTGTTGAGGTATGTATGGCTAAAAACCCCTCTTCTTAGAAATTGAGCTCCTTTGGTGTCCATGCAAATGTTGTAAGACCGTAATTTGATTGATGTATTGATTGCTATTTCATATGAATTGGTGTTTCAGTTATATATACGTGAAAGGTGTGTCTCAATGTGTTCAATATACTATTCTTGGTAATTTAAAGATGTGTGAATAATGTGAACCATGTGTTGAAATGCCTAGACTTCAAGTCAAGTTTAAACTGAGATTGTTATGCCAAACTAAGTAAAATCTTCTCTATGCTTACAACTTGAATTGCTCTTGTATATGCCGATTATCCTAAATTACAAGGTTAACGTTGAAAGTGGAAATGATGTGAAATGTGTGAAAAAGAGCGTGAGTTATGAAATGTGGCCTAGTGCCAAGTATGATGTGATAATTGTGGCCCCAAGTGCCTATGAATTGATATATGTGAAACAAAGATTGAAATGAGATGATTAATGAAAAAGGAATAACGTCTTGGTAAGACGGCCTAGCCGATCGGGCCGTGATCGGGCGCCATGCTGCACACATGTTGGTATTGTGCTGATATTGAATCCGGAAAGTGAGAATGAGATTCTGATTGAGATACATGTCTCAAATGAGGCAACCTAGCTGATCGGGTTGTGATCGGACTCCGCGCAAGAAAGCGGTGGTATTGTGAATGATGATGAACAGTATTAAATGATGCAACCTAAATTTATGGAAATTATGTTAAAGTTATATGATCCATTAAATTGATGATGTGGTGATCGTTTAAAGCTTTTGATTGATCCTTATGATTCCTTTGTTCTTGTAAGATAGTTCTTTCTAATAAGATGGTGTTTAGTTATACATACTAGTACTATTCCATGGTACTAACATCCTTTTTGCCGGGGGCGCTACATCTTTGAATGGATGTAGGTGGCTCCATAGCAGACAGTGCCGATCATAGGTAGCGGAGCATCCTCCACTCAGCAATCTTGGTGAGCCCCTTTTCTTCTAGGGGTCATGCAGAATGTCTTTTGTTATTAATTACCACTTTTGAGGTATAGCCGGGCCTTGTTGCCGGCATTATCACAACTATCTTTTGTATCTTTAGAGGCTCCGTAGGCGTTTGTGAGAGTTATGTAGGGGTGTTGGATGGGTCAATGAACTGTGTTGTAAAACTCTTGTTCCTTTAAACTGTAACTGTGTGAAATTTTGGAAACTTAACTGTGGTTTAAGGTTTGTAATATAAAATGAACTAGCAATGTTACATGTACGATCCTTCCTACTATCTAATTAAATGGAAGTATGGTCTCTTGAACATAGTGAGTTGGGTAGAGAGTGTCCAAGAAGGCTTGCTCAGTCGGGTTCACTCGATTGAGCGCCGGTCGCACCTCCCGAGGTTGGGGCATGACAAACTTGGTATCAGATCCTATGGTTTTAAAGTGTCCTGGGATGTCTCGGAGCCGTGCCTAGTAGAGTCCTTCTTATCGATGTGTAGTCGACCACATCTATAAGTTGGAGGCTACTTGGGCATTTAGGAATAACGCCCTTCTTTGATATTCTGGATCGTGCGGCAATTATGAAACTGTTCCTCCTCTAACTAGTGCATTCCTTCAACTTTCAGTTCATGGGACCCAAGAAGAAAGCAAGAATTGGCCAAGGAGCCAATGCTGCCCCAGGAGCGACAGCCGACTCCATAATTGATAAGGCCTGACTGAGACAAGGGCAACTCGTACAGCAGAATTTCAGAATCTAAAGCAAGGTAGCAAAAGTGTGTGGGAGTACCATATGGAGTTTGCCCGCCTGTCCAAGTATGTTATTCACATGTTGCCTACAATGGAGGCCAGGGTGTGCCGGTTTGTTCAGGGCCTTAATCCTTTGTCTATTAATGAGGCTTCTACAGTTGCTTTGAATTCTGACATGAATTATGGAAAGAGAGGGTAACCGCAAGGCCCCGTCTACGGGAAACTTGGGAGAGTCACTAGGTGGGGGAAAATCAGCTTTTAGGGGAGGATCATTAGGGTCGTCCCAGTCTATTGCACAGTCTTCAGCTAGTGCCACCGCCTTCAGGGCCCTGCCAACAGCAACAGTGGAATCATTTCAGGCCCAGTTAGGGCAATAGGGGATCCCACCAGCGGAGTCGGTCAGCAGAGAGATCCCAGCAACAGCAGAGGTGAGTCTCCTTTCTAACCCTGTAAGAGGGAATTGTCCCCATAGGTGAATTAATTGGATATGTGCTTCTATGTGTGGGGGCTACATACGCACGAAGTGACGAGAGTCCGTGCGTAGCTACTATTATGCTTAAGTCCGGGTAGTCCAGGACGCATCAACATGCTTTACTTGTAATAATGGTAACCTTATTGACAGTTTAAATTGCTTTAATTGCATCGAAGTGGTAAATGATTTTCTAAAAGAGTTAAACTTCATTTTCTCGACTTGTAAAAGAGAAATTGACACTCCCTTGAATAATTGTATCCCTGATGAAGTTTTGATTGACTGTTTGAATGTGTGTTTCTATGTGTACCTGCGTCGTATGTATGATTCGCGAGCGGGGTGATTGTTTATTTATGTTTGACCGCGTCGCATGTATGATTCGCGAGCGGGGTAATAGATGCATCTATGGTTCGCGCCATTCGACCCTCTGGCAGTGCACAGTTTAAATATTATTGGATCGGTCGTACGTACTCGGCATGATTTACGCATGCTTGTATCGCTTGCCTTGATATTTATAAATGAGGATATTGCTTCCCCGGATTGAGAATAAATGTATAAATGATGAAAACTAATTTGGAAATTTCCCTATGAATAAGAGAATCATTTACTTGCTTCATGCTATTGAGTTACAACCATTTTTTATAAAAAAAAAAACCCGATTTACTATATTATTGGTATATTATTATTGGACCACTAGTAAGTGTCGAAGTCGACCTCTCGTCTCTACTTCTTCGAGATTAGACGGGATATTTATCGAGTACACGTTGTTTTTGTACTCATGCTACACTTGTTATGCATTTTTGTTGCACAGGCACATGTACCCCTAGAGGCCTAATGGGCGTAGCACCAGGGATGATACAGAGACTTAGGTGAGCTGCATCTCTCGAGGTGATCCGCAGCCGGCATAGTCTCTTTCAGTGTATGGTATTTACCTTCTGTCCAATCTGTATTCCGGACAGTTATTGCACTTTCTTTGATTTCCTAGAAATAGCTCATACACTTGTGACACCGGGTTTTTAGATGATTATGGGATTATTAAATATTAATTTTGTTAAAGACATCATCTTATTTCAATGAATTTCATTATTTATTGTTTAATGTATAAAAAGAATGATTTCAACAAATACTAAAATGGGAATTTAATTAACTTCTTGGTGTTGACTTTCCTGATAATGGTGTCCGGCGCCATCACGACCCTTAGTGGATTTTGGGTTGTGACACCCGAGGGCTTGGGTGAGTCTCGGTTAGGCTTCAGAGTGGTTCTGGACTTAGGACAAATAGCTGGTGCAGTTGTTTCTGGTGCATGCCTCAGATATCGCAATTGCGAGTTCTGAGTTCGCATTTGCGAAATGTTGCCAAGCCTGCTGGGTTAACATGTGCGATGTAAGGCCCCGTAAAATTTCTACTCAAAAACCCAAAATCTTGAAGTGCAAAGTTAGGATTATGTGTTAGAAATTTATAAAAGCTCGCCGCGGTTCGGACCTTTTGGATATTTGTGCATTAAAAAGTTAAGGAAAAATATTTTCAGAAGAGCGCGTTTCTGCGGCCAATTATGTGACTGCATAATAGAAATGTGGGCCGCATATTTGCCGTAGAGTGAGGCAGAATGGTAGCTAATATGAGGACAACTCTGCGGCCAAATTATGCGATCGCATAATGGATATGCGGGCTGCGTAGTCGTTGCATAACATCCTTGGAATTTTTGCAAGGGGCAGTTCTGCGGTGCATTATGCGACTGCAGAATAGGTATGAGGACCGCATTTTTGTCGCATACCTGGGCAGAATGCTCAAGTTTTGAGGGCCATTTTGCGGTCCCTTTTGCGGGCCGCATGTCAGTTATGCGGTCGCATATGTGACAGCAGATTGAGTCGGGGCTCCTATTTTCTAACTTTTAAAACCCGACCCCATCTCATTAAAAACACCCCATTAGACCCCTTTATACTATTTTCTACTACATTTAGAGTGAGAGAAGAATTCTAGAGAGAGGAAGTTATCCTCACCAAGTCCCCATTCAACCCTTACCCAAATCTTTGAAGATTATCAAGTAAAGTTACTAATCTTTCATTCTAAGAGGTAAGAATTTGTGCTCTAATCTTTGATTTCGAAATTCCTACTAAAATGAGTAATTAACAAGTGGTTCATGTGTATAAGAATTGATTATTTTTCATGCATGAAAGATAAAAGGGTATGGGGAGATTGTAAGCTAAAAATGTAACAAATGGGGTGTAGGATGATAGAACCTCTCACAAAAAGGTCCTAAAATCACAATGCAAACTTAGTGCTCGATAATATACTCAAATGAGCTACAATCTTAATCATCTCTCTAATTTTTGGTTCAACTTGTAATTCTCATAAAATAGATCGAAGTTTCTAAGAGTTCCGGAATTTTGTAAGAATTTAAGGAAAGCTCTGTTGAGGTATGTATGGCTAAAAACCCCTCTTCTTAGAAATTGAGCTCCTTTGGTGTCCATGCAAATGTTGTAAGACCGTAATTTGATTGATGTATTGATTGCTATTTCATATGAATTGGTGTTTCAGTTATATATACGTGAAAGGTGTGTCTCAATGTGTTCAATATACTATTCTTGGTAATTTAAAGATGTGTGAATAATGTGAACCATGTGTTGAAATGCCTAGACTTCAAGTCAAGTTTAAACTGAGATTGTTATGCCAAACTAAGTAAAATCTTCTCTATGCTTACAACTTGAATTGCTCTTGTATATGCCGATTATCCTAAATTACAAGGTTAACGTTGAAAGTGGAAATGATGTGAAATGTGTGAAAAAGAGCGTGAGTTATGAAATGTGGCCTAGTGCCAAGTATGATGTGATAATTGTGGCCCCAAGTGCCTATGAATTGATATATGTGAAACAAAGATTGAAATGAGATGATTAATGAAAAAGGAATAACGTCTTGGTAAGACGGCCTAGCCGATCGGGCCGTGATCGGGCGCCATGCTGCACACATGTTGGTATTGTGCTGATATTGAATCCGGAAAGTGAGAATGAGATTCTGATTGAGATACATGTCTCAAATGAGGCAACCTAGCTGATCGGGTTGTGATCGGACTCCGCGCAAGAAAGCGGTGGTATTGTGAATGATGATGAACAGTATTAAATGATGCAACCTAAATTTATGGAAATTATGTTAAAGTTATATGATCCATTAAATTGATGATGTGGTGATCGTTTAAAGCTTTTGATTGATCCTTATGATTCCTTTGTTCTTGTAAGATAGTTCTTTCTAATAAGATGGTGTTTAGTTATACATACTAGTACTATTCCATGGTACTAACATCCTTTTTGCCGGGGGCGCTACATCTTTGAATGGATGTAGGTGGCTCCATAGCAGACAGTGCCGATCATAGGTAGCGGAGCATCCTCCACTCAGCAATCTTGGTGAGCCCCTTTTCTTCTAGGGGTCATGCAGAATGTCTTTTGTTATTAATTACCACTTTTGAGGTATAGCCGGGCCTTGTTGCCGGCATTATCACAACTATCTTTTGTATCTTTAGAGGCTCCGTAGGCGTTTGTGAGAGTTATGTAGGGGTGTTGGATGGGTCAATGAACTGTGTTGTAAAACTCTTGTTCCTTTAAACTGTAACTGTGTGAAATTTTGGAAACTTAACTGTGGTTTAAGGTTTGTAATATAAAATGAACTAGCAATGTTACATGTACGATCCTTCCTACTATCTAATTAAATGGAAGTATGGTCTCTTGAACATAGTGAGTTGGGTAGAGAGTGTCCAAGAAGGCTTGCTCAGTCGGGTTCACTCGATTGAGCGCCGGTCGCACCTCCCGAGGTTGGGGCATGACAAACTTGGTATCAGATCCTATGGTTTTAAAGTGTCCTGGGATGTCTCGGAGCCGTGCCTAGTAGAGTCCTTCTTATCGATGTGTAGTCGACCACATCTATAAGTTGGAGGCTACTTGGGCATTTAGGAATAACGCCCTTCTTTGATATTCTGGATCGTGCGGCAATTATGAAACTGTTCCTCCTCTAACTAGTGCATTCCTTCAACTTTCAGTTCATGGGACCCAAGAAGAAAGCAAGAATTGGCCAAGGAGCCAATGCTGCCCCAGGAGCGACAGCCGACTCCATAATTGATAAGGCCTGCTGAGACAAGGGCAACTCGTACAGCAGAATTTCAGAATCTAAAGCAAGGTAGCAAAAGTGTGTGGGAGTACCATATGGAGTTTGCCCGCCTGTCCAAGTATGTTATTCACATGTTGCCTACAATGGAGGCCAGGGTGTGCCGGTTTGTTCAGGGCCTTAATCCTTTGTCTATTAATGAGGCTTCTACAGTTGCTTTGAATTCTGACATGAATTATGGAAAGAGAGGGTAACCGCAAGGCCCCGTCTACGGGAAACTTGGGAGAGTCACTAGGTGGGGGAAAATCAGCTTTTAGGGGAGGATCATTAGGGTCGTCCCAGTCTATTGCACAGTCTTCAGCTAGTGCCACCGCCTTCAGGGCCCTGCCAACAGCAACAGTGGAATCATTTCAGGCCCAGTTAGGGCAATAGGGGATCCCACCAG